>NC_089580.1:202324541-202624541 GCF_019320115.1 Miscanthus floridulus | reverse complement strand
CCTATGAATTATAGAATAAGGGTAGCTAGGAAGATATCAGGATATATAGCAGAAACTTTTGGATTGGGAAGGAGATCCCTGTCAGAAAAGGCTGTCAATTAAATTTTGCTTTTAGTTGACCTTAACTTTTGCCCTCTATATTAGTGCCAATGATCCAGAAGCATATACTCATACTCATGTGAGATAATTCCTCATGTGTTCTACACCTTTTCTTTAGAAATGTTGCAAAGAAAAAACTATAAGACTTTTCAAGACTGAAAACATAAAGGCACACATATGACACAATCAAAGATATTTGTAACCGGCGCCATGCCAAAGGGCCTCTAGTCCAACTGGTTAGATCATCCCAGCGGTACTCCTCAGGTCCTGAGTTCGACTCTCCGTGGGAGCGAATTTTAGGCTGGGGTTAAAAAAATCCCCTCGTTTGTCCCACGCCAAAACACAGGTCTAAGGAATGGCCCTGTTTTCACAGGGGTACGGTGCCGCTGTGTATGGGTGGGGCAGGGGTTCAGGGATTTTCTGGACCTACGTGAGAGGTTCTTCTTCTTAATGCAATGCCCGAGGGTGGCTTTCTCCCGCAGGTCCAGTTTTTTTTTTAACCGGCGCCACATAAGTATAACAATATGCTTGCGATGATATATTCCCTCTATACGCTTCAAGAGAGAAACTATGTTCTCTTAGAGACGTCAGCTTTGTAATAATGAATTAGAGGGTCAGAAACTCAAAGTTTACATACTTTTATTCAATATAAACAGCAATATACAAGTATTGCGATTACATATTCTCTAAGGAACATCAAACATATACTAGATTTTCTAGTATGTTTTCCTCTGTGAACCAGATTTATATGCCTAGCATAATATGACATCGATACTATGTAGCATATGTCTATAATATATATACTATATAGTAATATACTTTATCGTCTAAAAAATATAGTAATATACTTAAATAATGCAACTATATATGACTTGGAGTGATGCATGTAGTTTAGACTTTAGACTCGTCTCTTCCTCAATTCTTTTCCGTAGGCAGCATATATATGAAAAGGTTAACAACCATTTGTGGTATAACATTTTTTTTGAAGTTACAGTTTATATAAGTGGTCTGTACTTAATGTGGGTGTGTTAGTACTTAGCAAGAGTATAATAGTGCTTAGTGAAATAATTAAGAGAGGCTAGCTGACAGATCGATGGATATAATTCGCGTTCTAGCGCACATCACAATTGGTACGTGCAAGAGGTGTTGCCTGTAATTTTGCAGATACTTATTGTGCGCGCACTTGGTCTATGTTGTAATTAAGGTAAGTGACTTGAGAATTTGATTTATTTTCATAGCATGACTGATGGTCTGATGGTAGTCTTATGATTGCCCCTTTTTTAAACAAAGGGTAGTGAGATACCGAGAAAGAGAGGCAATAATATACAAAGGACCTAGTTCCAAGTTTCTAGGTTTCAAGCTCCAACTGCCCTTTTCAAAAGAAAAGAAAAACCAACTGCCTCCTCCAGCCAACACTTTCCTTCCGATGCCACCGAGCTAGTGTAGTATTGTTTGTAAATAGTACAATAATTCTACAAGTGTATAAAATTGGGTGATGGCTAACCAACTAATCCAGCCAATAATGCAATTATGGGACAGATAGAAGCTGCCAACGAACAGAGCTTTCAACTAGAAGATGGTTGATATTATCTATTTATAGTTTGAAGACCACATCCACATGCATGCATATATATTTTTTCTTCAAGCAGCAGCAGTCAGCAGACAGTGCACTGCTTTCTTGAAAGCCCTTTTCCTCGCTCTCACAGTACACTATGCTGAATGCATGCACTAGCTACACCTCGCTAGCTCCAAAATCACAATACTAGCTATATAGTATGAGGAGCAAATAACAAAGCTAATTAAGTGCATGAATTAAATAAATACACACCACGTACATATATACGGAACTGAAGAGGCACTCTGGCACTCTACGTACGTACCATTAATTATACTCGGTCGTAATATAAGTATAGTAGGAGTATACACCACGATGAGCCGGCATTACGTTGATGCCTGCATGCATCGCGTGGCTACCTGCTAGCTGCAGATCGAGATATATAGAGAGTGATGATAGACGACGACGATACGGTGGCCGGCGACCGACGGCCGGCCGGCCGGAGTGATGATGAAGATACCGATGAGAGTACGACGACGACGACGTGAGCGATCGAGGTCGGTCGGTCAGATGTTGATCTTTCCGATGAGGGGGATGCCGATGGCGGTGACGATGAGGGTGGAGGGCACGCCGAAGACAACGTGTTGCCAGAAGGTGAGGTCGTAGGCGTTGCGCGTCGCCCGCCGAGCCTGCTCGCACACGATCAGGTTCGCCGCCGACCCCAGCAGAGACAGGTTGCCCGCCACCGTGCTCACCCACGCCAGCAGCAGCCACGACCGAACCACCGCCGCCGGCGAGATCAGCGCCGCCGCCGAGGCCACCTCGCCGCCCATAAGAAGCACTGCATGCACGCAGTACCGGCCAACCAATTAATTAATAATTAGCACAGGTAGGGTTACGTCACGACGACTCCATCGCGACAGCATGCAGGTCACATCGATCGATCGGTATACTACTACGACATACCTGTTGGGACGTTGGATGCGAGGTTGGAGAGCAGGAGGATGATGATGGACAGCACGGAGATGCCGCCGACGCTGTTGACCTTGGAGTAGGGCGCCATGAAGTTCCAGATGGCCGCCGGCAGCCCCGTCTTGTTGAATCCGCTCACCGTGATGAACATCCCCGAGAAGAAGACGAGCAGCGAGTAGGACACCGTGTTGAGGCACGGCTCCGCGTCGCGGAAGTCGACGACCACCAGGGCGATGGCGGTGGTGATGGCCGTCCACGACATGTTCAGCCCCACCATGTAGGCGATCACCATGCCCACCGTCACGATGTACGCGAAGCTCTTGAGGAACAGCTTCCGCCGCTCCTCCGTGCACTGCATGAACCAGGGGTGCTTCGTGGAGATGCTCTCCGTCATCAGCGGCGACATGTACCCGCTGCCGCCGTTGGTGCTGCCCAGCTGCAGCTGCTTCGGGCTCTGCTCGACGTGTGCCCCGCCGCCCCCCTCCTCGACGGCCTCCATCCGCTTGCCGTCAACGTCGACGGGGCTGCTGCTCCCATCCAGGTCCTTCCAGTACATGCAGAGCAGGATCACCATGTTGACGGCCATGCCGGCGAGCATGGCCGGCAGGATGCCGAGGAGGAACTTGGGGAACGGGATCTTGCTATTGAAGGCGATCACCAGGTTCTGCGGGTTGCCGATGGGCGTCGCGCTGGAGCCGATGTTGGCGCTGGACGCCAGCGCCAGCAGGAAGGGCTTGGCGGGGAGGTTGCGCTCGGCGGCGAGCTCCAGCACGAACTCCGTCAGCACCACGCAGCAGGTGTCGTTGGTGAAGAGCGCGCTGGCCAGCGCCGTGACCACGCACACGCGGCACAGCAGGTCGCGCCCGCCCTGGCTCCGCCACGCCAGCAGCGTGCCCAGGTGCTTGAACATACCGGCGTTCTTCAGGTAGCTGCCCACCACCATGGTGGCGAACAGGAGGCCCAGGATCGGGAGGTCCACGGATGCGTACGCGTCGTCGGGGCTGATCACGTGGAACACGATCATCAGCACGGCGCTCAGCAGCGCGCCCGCCGTCCGGCCGATGGGCATGAAGGGCACCGACGGGAACACGGCCAGCACCCAGAACACACCGAAGGCGAGGGAACCCAGCACCACCTTGGCCACCGACGCTAGAGCCATGATGATGGCCTTGGATTATTAATTCGATCCTCCGGCCTCTTCTTGTACGTACGATCGATCGAGCACCTGCAGGGAGCTCGACCGATCACTAGCTGGCTACTTGCTAGTCAGTGCAGTGCGTGGTAGCAGCAAGCTATGGCTCTCCGATCCTATCCTTGCATGAACAACACTTGCTTGGTGTGGGCAATGGTGCAAACAACAAGTGGTGTGGATGCAGCCAGCGAGGTGGTAGTGATGACTGATGAGCTAGCAGTGTATGCTGCTGCAGACTGCAGGGGAGAGGCCCTCCTCGCGGCTATAAATAGAGGAACCGAGCTGGAGACGATCGTCGGCTGACGCCATGCATGCATGTATTGCGCGCTTGGCTCCAATGCAAGCAAGGCCAAAGAGTCAAATTTGCAGAATGAGGTCACTATTTATTATTGTTGATGCAAAAGTGATCTGCAAACACAAAGGGCTAATACCCGAATCGATATCCAAAGCGTGCCAGTCGATTTGACCTGCTAATCGACAAGGATGAAGATACGAACACTTTAGTCCTGACAACAGCGATACGCCCGGAAGTCACGGCCAAGAGGTGTTCACGCGGAACTCAAGAATCGCCGAAGGTCGCACTGAAACGATGCAGCTCGCCGAATCAATGAGAACTCGTAAAAAGGAAAAATATGCAAATTGACGAAGTCGCCGAAAAGTAAGTAGATGCAAATAGGAGTAAAAATTGGTTTTGATGTTGATTGATATATCTATTACATTGCCCCTTACTCCATATTTATACTCTGATCTAAAGAGACACAACCAAACACAACTAGGACACCAATCCCATATCTAAGGAAACACGTGACCCTTACATGAATCATAACCTAACAAATACAGAAAAGGAAATCAACTCCTATCTATTTCCCTGTCCGCCTCAATTACGATGGAAATCTCACCGTCCTCCTTCCCATCGGCATACTCCCTATTTCATCGGCAGTAGTCTTCAAGTCTTCCTTCATCGGCATACTCCCTGTTTCATCGGCAGTAGTCTTCAAGCCTCCCTTCATCGGCATACCCCATGTTTCATCGGCAGTAGTCCTCAAGCCTCCCTTCATCGGCATCGACAATAACACCTCCAACCTCATCGGCAACGCCCGAGTCCAAATCAACCTTTCCATCGACCATCACCAGCTATCGGCAACCATCTTTACAAACCATCTTTCATCGGCTATCAAAGTATTCAATAACTTTCCCCTTGCCGATTAGTCCACTCCGATTATTTTGACACGTGCAAAAAACGGCGTCAACACATGCCCCCCAATTTCGGAGTATAAAACCATTAATGCTCCGAAATTTACTCCAGATAACGCTTGCCTTTGCCCGATTACCGTAACTCATTCTCCAAGCCAAAACTTGATTTGTTATCAAATCCAATCAAATCTAATCTTGATTCACGCACTTCAGTAAATATTGCACAATCGCCAACCACTCTTGCCTTGATTATGGTTAAGATACCGAAACAATAACCCATCGGTAAGATCTTAACATGATAATGCTGCCATTTTCAGAATTAAAATATCATGTATCGATATCCCTTCCAAGTCATGATTACTTGTTATCAACTCATCTGTACAATCCCCTGATTATCACGCGAACAGTTACCATATCCCTCTGAACCGCCTTGACCTATATGCGCGCGACATAGAGATAAGTCCAAAATACCCTTATTCTGGGCGGCTTATAAATAGATTTCTCCGGAACCCTCATTTTCTATCTTCAGCCTCCAATCCTTGGCATTCTCTCTCTCCGGCGGCGACTCCGACGAACAACCGCGCGACCTCAACCAGCAAGAACCCTTCTCCGGCGCCAACTTCAAGTCTCCGGCTCGTACCTCCACCTTCCTCAAGACAATGGCCATCAACTTCGACGTCCCCGCGGTTCGCTCCACTTCCATTACCTTTTACTTTGATCTTTTTGCAAATTCATTCAGTTGGTGATTCTTCCTTTCTTCTGTCTTCTGGATTTCATAACCTTAGGAACTGCGCAACAAATTAGTTATCCCAACCGATCAGCCGCACGTCCAATGCCTTGGACCAATGGGCAACCCAGATCCAACCGATCTGATCAATGCAGAGGTTAACAGAATCCCCTTTAGAGCCCAAAATTTCTCTTTGAATTTGTGGAAAGACACATTCCGATCTTGGCCCAAAACCACCAAAGGGTGGAAAGATTGGTACTTGAGGGTTAATAGATCAATGCAAGTATACTGGGCAGAACGAAGATTAGACCAATGCATCAGGCTCTCTATTGCCGATATGCAGAAAAATGAATCAATGATAATTGCAGCTGCTTATTTCTGGTCAGACACGACCAATACTTTTATGTTTGGACATGGCCCAGCTACTCCCACCCTTGCCGATGTCCACATGCTTACTGGCTTGGACATCTCAACTGCCGATGAAGGTTCCATCTATGGTAGAAAGTCTGAATATAGGGTGAATACCCGCAACATCGGCGGTTGGACAGGATATATTCAAGAATACCAGAAAACCGGGACACTTAGCCAGAGGGAACATGCCACATTCCTGAATATGTGGTTAGAAAAATTTATCTTCTGTGGTCGATCAGTAGGACCAACCAACGTCTTCCTCCCTGCAGCTGAACTTTTAGCTAATGGCGTAAGGTTTCCTCTTGGCCGATACCTTCTGAGCTCCACTTATCATCTTCTTCATCAAGTGTCTCAGAAACTTTTGCTTGGCGAACCCATCGGCAACCTGGGAGGCCCGTGGTGGTTCATCAACATGTGGTTGAATGCCCATATGCACAAACGTTTGCAATGGGACTTTTTTGCTCAACAATTCCCACGAGAAATTGCTGAAGACTATGTGCTCGGGGATGATGAATCGGCAACACGCTCACCCCTCAATTTTGGTGAAGCCATAATTGTCCTTCCTGGAACAGAAGCCAACGAAGACCAAATCGGCAGATTCTTTCAAAGCTTCTACAATGGTCTTTCTCGTGATCATAGGGCCTGGGTGCCTTATATCGACGAAGAAAACAGATTCCCCCTTCTTTTCAACTTTGCCGATGACACTCTGAATCAAGATAATGAGCTCATGATGGCTATCATCACTCCCAGGGCAATTCCAGTAAACACATTCGGCAGCGGGAAAAACACCAACATTACATATGAATTTTACAACCCATCGGCAGTATCCCGCCAATTGGCTTTTGGGCAACTGCCAATCAAACTCTGCTTTGCCGATGTGATCAAACCCAGGGAAACAATTACCTGCGGAACAGACTGGAACAAGGTAGTGCAACTCTCTCTTGATGCCGATACTACAGATGTTGATATATCCACCTGGACACCAATATCTTTCATCACCGAGTCATACAAGCAATGGTGGCGAGAGTGGAAAGAACAACTGTTCGCAACTTCTGCTCACACATATCGGCACATGATCGACCCTGAATATGCCATCCCTGACGACGCGGTAAGTTTCCTTTAACTCCCTTCTGCTTTTCCCTTCATACATCAGTAACTGATTCTCTTGTAACAGGTTAACAACCCAGCACCATCGGTGAGCAAAAGTGGGAAACCCTTCAATCTCCGGCCTGTTTCCCCAACATCGCCGATCGGCTACAACGCTCCCACCTTAGCCGCTTTGACCCACCAGAAGATTCGTACCAAGACCATCACTTCTAAGTCCAAATTGGCTACATCCAGGGCTACTCCATCGGCCGCTGCTACAACCTTGGTCAAAGCCTTTAAGGTAACAACCTTGTTTATTTTCACTTATGCCGATCACAAACTGTATTAACCTTAATCATCAGGGGGTAAGAGCTGCTACTGGATCGTCATCGGCAATTCCGCCGATATCAAGCACCACTCCTTCAGAGGTAGCTTCTTGACTTTACATTTTATCTGTTAAATATCATATCTTACACTTTGTTTTGCAGCAACAATTGGGTACATCGGCAAACGTACCAGATGTCCAAGCTTCACAACCAACAAGTGTCGATGCCCCCCAGCCAATCGTTGCCGATGCTCAAGCAAAGCGCAAAGCTTTAACAGATACTGAAGCACAGCCAAAACGACAAAGGTCTATGCCGATCCCTACATCTGCCCCAATGTCATCGGTCATCATACCTCAAGAGCCCACCACCGATGAAGTCACAGAGGATATCCCATCGGCAAGCTCAGCCGATCCTCCACACGACATACTCCAGGTTGCTTCCCCCAGTCAAGCACAGGAAATTGCCTTGAAACAGGTAAACCAATCAGCCTATCTGATTTTACAATACTCATACTTACCCCTAACTGATCTCCTTTTCTCTCTCTCAGGAACAAGATTCCCCGAACAGCCTATTTTCCTTTGCCATTGACATTTCTGACGATGATGGAGAGGAGACAAGTTCTTCCCTTGCGCTAGGAACAATATCGGCAGAGACTAAATCCAAGTTGGAAACCCTCCTGAACTTGCTACAGCAAGGAACCGCCCAACTGGTAGATGACTCGGACCCCGCAAAGGCAATTTTCAAAACAATTCGTGGCCAGGTCCCTGCCGATGTTGAAGAAGTACTCTTCCCAGCAGCCCACTTAGAAAGCCGCCAACTGCAATATCAACGGGCTGCTCAGCGCATTGCCGATAGAGTAGCTCAAGCTCAACTCAAAGAAGAAATGCTACAACTGAAACAAATCGCTGATGAGAAGCACAAGGGCATCATCAACTTGCAGACTTCGGGTGCTGCACTTAAGCAGAAAATCTTGGATTTATCGGCAAGGAAGGCAGCTCTATTGGCTGAATTGAAAGAAATCGATGCAGCCTTAACTCATGCTCAACAAGAAGAAAGCCAGCTACCCAATGCCGTCAAAGCCCTTCAGCAAGAAAGAGATATCCAAGCTCGCAAAGCTTTAGCCATGAAGAAAAAACTCAAGCCTGTGGAGGGTACTGCCGATGACGATACCAAAGAAATGGAGGAAGCCGACCAGATTCGCCTGCGTGCGATATTAGCTATCCAATCCTTGTTGAACGTGTAATCTTATTTATTGTATCGGCACTTTATGAGACATTGACACCCTTGCATACTTCTAGCCGATAGTACTGTTATCGGCGCTTATACTTTTATGCATCTATCCAGATACTAGGGTAATATTTCTTTAAATATTTTCCATTTAACGCTCTGGGAAACACAACTCCTTCGAGGGTTTCTAAAATATATGCATTACCAGGAACAGACTGATTTATCCGATATGGACCTTCCCAATTGGGAGACCACTTTCCAAACTTTGAACTTTTAGTCCCAATCGGTAAAATCAATTTCCAGACCAGATCTCCATCGGCAAACTCTTTTACTTTCACCTTCTTGTCATACCATCTAGCTACTCTTTTCTTATTTTCTTCGATACTAACTAAAGCCCTTAACCGATGACCCGCCACATCTTCCAACTCATCCTTCATAAGAGTATTATAATCATCGGCTGTCAGCTGATTTTGAGAACGTATTCGTCTAGAGCCAACCTTAACTTCCCAAGGCAATACTGCATCGTGTCCATATACTAACTGATAAGGCGTTACTTTGCTTGCACCATGACATGACATCCGATATGACCACAAGGCTTCATTTAATACTGTATGCCACCTCCTAGGATTTTCTTCAATTTTGCGCTTAATGAGTTTGATGATCCCTTTATTAGAAGCCTCAGCTTGACCATTAGCTTGAGCATAATATGGAGAAGAATTTAAAATTTTAATTCCCATCCCTACAGCAAACTCATCAAATTCTCCTGATGTAAACATAGTACCCTGATCGGTAGTGATAGTCTGAGGAATACCAAATCGGTAAACAATATGCTCTTTCACAAAATCAATCATATTGACCGATGTCACCTTTTTTAAAGGAATTGCCTCAACCCACTTTGTGAAATAATCGGTAGCAACCAGAATAAATTTATGTCCCTTACTCGATGGCGGATAAATCTGACCAATGAGATCAATAGCCCATCCCCGGAACGGCCATGGTTTGATTATAGGATTCATAGCCGATGCAGGCGCTCTTTGAATATTACCAAACTTTTGACACCCCTGGCACCCCTTAAAATATTTAAAACAATCTTCAAGAATAGTCGGCCAATAGTACCCATTCCTTCTGATCATCCATTTCATCTTAAAAGCCGATTGATGTGCCCCACATACTCCTCCATGAATTTCACCCATCAAGCTTTTCGATTCATCATTGCTAACACATCTGAGTAAAACTCCATCTATAGTTCGATAATATAATTCATCATCGAGGAGCACATATTTGGTAGCTTGGAACCTTATACGTCTCTCAACCTTTCTATATGGATCCTTTAAATAATCGACAATCTCCTTCCTCCAGTCATCGGTATCAACTGCCGATGTTAGCACTTCCTGAATAGGCTGATACCCTGAAGCATGCTGAGCTAGTCGATTAGCTTACTCATTATGCAATCGAGAGATATGTTCAAGACGAAAATCTCTAAATCCTTTCAATAATTGCAAACACCTTTCATAATACGAAATCAAAGCTTCACTTCGGCATTCATAAATTCCAGCCAACTGATTTATAACTAGCATAGAATCACCAAAGATTTCAACAACATCGGCACGTATCTCCTTCAGCAATTCTAACCCCTTTATCAAGGCTTGGTATTCAGCTTGATTATTTGTCGCTGTAGCAACAATCGGCAATGAAAACTCATACTTCTTTCCTTGAGGTGAAATTAACACAATGCCGATACCTGCCCCTTCACCACATGTGGATCCATCGAAGAAAAGTGTCCAGGGAGCAATCCCCAGAGAATTCACCGTATTACAATGCTGAGTGACAAAATCAGCCATCACTTGCCCTTTAACTGCCTTAGTTGATTTGTAGCGTAGCTCAAATTCTGATAATGCTAAAATCCATTTGCCGATTCTACCACTTAATATCGGCATCGACAGCATATACTTGACCACATCGTCTTTGCATATGACCGTGCATTCGGCAGATAACAAATAATGCCTTAATTTGACATAAGAAAAGTATAAACACAGACACAATTTCTCGATAGCCGAATACCTCGTCTCAGCATCCACTAATCTTCTGCTCAAATAATAAATAACACGTTCTTTCCCTTCAAATTCTTGAATAAGAGCTGAACCGATAACTGTATCATCAGCTGACAAATATAACCTGAAAGGCTTCCCATGTTGAGGTGGAACTAGCACTGGAGGATTTGATAAATATTTCTTAATTTCATCAAGGGCTAATTGCTGTTCAACTCCCCATACAAACTCCTGATCAGCTTTCAATTTAAGTAGTGGGCTGAAAGCCTTGATCTTACCCGACAGATTAGATATGAATCTTCTAATGAAATTAATCTTACCGATCAAAGATTGCAATTCAGTCTTATTGGCAGGAGCAATTACCTTGTTAATTGCATCAATAGACTTCCTACTGATTTCAATGCCCCGCTGATGCACCATAAAACCCAAGAATTGTCCTGCCGATACACCGAATGCACATTTATTAGGATTCATCTTCAATCCATGCTTCCTTGTGCACTCCAGTATTTTTCGCAGATCGGCTAAATGTGCTGTGATATCTCTAGACTTAATCACTACATCATCAATGTAGATCTCCACTAATGTGCCGATGTACTCATAAAAAATAAAGTTCATAGCCCTTTGATAAGTAGCACCGGCATTTTTCAAACCAAACGTCATGACTATCCACTCGAACAACCCCACATGCCCTGGACATCTGAAAGCAGTCTTGGGAATATCTTCCTCAGCCATGAATATTTGATTGTAACCTGCATTACCATCCATGAAGCTGATAATTTGATGTCCAGCCGCAGCATCAATCAACAAATCAGCAATCGGCATTGGATAGCCATCCATCGGTGTGGCTTTGTTGAGATTCCTGAAATCAATACAAACACGAAGTTTTCCATTTTTCTTATAAACAGGAACCACATTAGAGATCCACTCTGCGTATCGACATTGCCGAATAAACTTTGCTTCAATTAATTTAGTTATTTCGGCCTTAATGTCAGGAAGTACATTAGGGTTGCATCGGCGCGCTGGCTGCTGATGTGGCCGAAATCCAGATTTGATAGGTAACCGATGTTCAACTATCGATCGGTCTAATCCAGGCATCTCAGTATAATCCCAAGCAAAACAATCTTTATATTCTTTTAACAAATCTGTTATTCGCTGCTTACACTTGGAATCTAACTTAGCACTAATAAAAGTAGGTCTTGACCTATCACCATCACCGATATCTACTTCTACTAAATCATCTGCCGATGTGAACCCTTGACCTAATTTTCCATCATCGGCAAACCTATCCATTAAAACTCCTCTTCAGAACCGACTGCTTGGATCGGTGGAATTTCATAATCAGCAACTCTAAGGAACTCTTTTTCCCAAGCTTCTCCTGATATGCATTTAGTTCGCTCATAAGTATCTGATTCTGCCGATGCGATGATATAAGAAGAATCACCAGGGACGACCTCAATCTTATCCCCAATCCACTGTACGAGGCATTGATGCATTGTAGAAGGAACACAACAATTAGCATGAATCCAATCCCTCCCTAGAAGCAGATTATATGCACCCTTGCCATTGATAACAAAGAACGTCGTTGGCAAGGTTTTGCTGCCGATGGTCAATTCAACGCACACTGCCCCTTTAGCCGGTGACACATTGCCTTCAAAATCTTTCAACATCATATCGGTTTTGGTCAAGTCTTGATCTCCTTTACCAAGTTTCCGATACATCACGTAAGGCATAATATTAATCGCAGCCCCTCCATCAATAAGTACCTTAGACACAGGCTGCCCATCAACTCTGCCCTTCACAAATAAAGCCTTAAGATGCTGTCTCTCGTCATCGGTAGGTTTCTCAAAAATAGCCATCATTGGATCTAGTGTTAGCTGAGCTGCTTGATCAGAGAGAACAACTTCTTCCTCATTATCAGATAGTGCCAGAAACTCCATCGGCAACATGAATACCATATTAACATCTGCCGATGGACCCTTATTTTTGTGCTTTACCTGCCACTGCTGATGACCAGGCCTTTCATTGGAGGAATTTTCCTCTTGGTATAAATCCTCCTGACGCTCACGTTGCATCCTCCTTCTCTGCGTCTTTGTCAGACCCTTTGGGCACCATTGAGGAAACTTGGTTTTCCAAACCGGCTGATAACAAGTCCTAGTTGGTTCTACACGACGTATATTAGGATCCCTGTAGAATATTTCCTCATCGGGAACTCTTGCGTTTGCCATCTCCTCAAGCTCCTCTTGATTCCTTGGAAAATATCCAGCGCGTTTACCAAGCCTCTCATGTACACTAAGTCTGCCCCCCAGCCGATCATGCACTGATGCTCTGCCTCTGATCGGCTCGTTGATAGATAAACCCTGATTACCACGTTGAAGCCTCCTTTCTGAACGATTAACTCCGTAATAACCATTACACTCAGGGCAATTTTCAACAGTTGGCAATTTAATACCTTCTTCCCAGCAATGGATGAAAAACGGACATCTCCAATGATCTTTATGTCGATTCCATTCTTCCTGACGTCTCATTTCTTGCTGTTGTCGATATCGGTCATTACGTTGACGCCAACCCTCCTGCTGCCTTCGATGAGTAATCACAATGCCAGGTCGAGGAGGATTTTTGGAACTACTGCTTTCTCCTAGCAAACCCTTACTCTTTGCATCATCGGTAGTTATCCGATGTTGGGGGTCTACTGACGCGTTTTTCTCAGCAGCCTCTGACGTCAATACCTTGGTCTTTCCTTTGGCATCCAACATATTTGCTGGAAAAGGGTGTTGATCAATTTTCATCGGCTTCTGGGTCTTGGAAGTACCAAACTTAATTCTCCCAGATTCAATAGCCGATTGTAACTGTTGCCTGAACACCTTGCACTCATTTGTACTGTGTGAAGTTGCATTGTGCCATTTGCAGTACAAAATCTTCTTCAACTCTTCTGCCGATGGGATCACATGATTAGGTGACAGCTTAATTTGGCCCTCTTGAAGCAGAAGATCAAATATTTTATCGGCCTTGGTGATATCAAAGGTAAACTTTTTTGGCTCTTTTTGACCAAAGGGACATGATATCGGCTTTTTATTCTTAACCCACTCAGCTAAGCCGATAACTGGTTCTTCATCAGAGTCAGAATCTCCTACTTCTTCAACAAATGATACCTTTTTACTCCAGTTCTTTTTAGGTTCAAAAACCCTAGTATCTTGATCAGAGATCCTTTGCACAAGATGACTGAGGCTTTCAAACTCCTGAGAAGCATATCTGTCCTTAAGA
The DNA here is from genome assembly GCF_019320115.1 of Miscanthus floridulus. Lineage (NCBI taxonomy): Eukaryota > Viridiplantae > Streptophyta > Magnoliopsida > Poales > Poaceae > Miscanthus > Miscanthus floridulus. The sequence goes on along the minus strand of NC_089580.1, from coordinate 202,610,443 downwards.
TGTGGCAATAACCCTTGGAAAGCCAGATCGGCAAGCTGCCGATCATCCAGCACCAGGCTGTAGCACTTATTTTTTACATCTCGTAGCCTTTGTACAAAGCTCTCTACCGATTCATCATTACGCTGTCTTAATTTTACTAAATCGGTAAGCTTCTTTTCATGGATTCCAGCAAAGAAATACTTATGGAATTGTTTTTCTAGATCAACCCAAGTAATAATAGAATTTGGTGGTAATGAAATGAACCATGTAAATGCTGATCCAGATAAAGATGATGAAAATAATCGAACTCTTAATTCATCTCTGTTAGCTGCCTCTCCACATTGAATAATGAAACAATTGACATGTTCCATTGTTGATGTATCATCTTACCCAGAGAATTTAGTGAAATCCTGTACCTTGTACCGATTTGGGAGAGGAATTAAATCGTATGCAGGAGGGTATGGAGTTCGATAAGAATAAGTATTGACCTTGGGCTTTATCCCAAACTGATCCTTCACAATTTCTGCTATCTTATCGGCCCAAAAAGCATCAGCCTCCTGCTGACGAACTGGTTGAATTTCTACAGGAGGTGCCTGCTGACATCCCTCCACATATCTTTGTAGCCCACGATCTCCAGCAATCGGCATATTTGCCGTTACTTGTGGTCCATTAGCCTGTTGGAAAGGATTCATCGGCTGGGCTGCCGATGGTTGATTCTGGAAACCAGCTTGCATATGACCTTGTTGAATCCCTGCAACCTGCTGATTTCGCTGAACTGTATGTTGAATAGGTAACTGTCCTGACCAATCGTTATTAGAACTCATCGGTACAAAACTTACCGATGGCTGGTAATTTGCTGATATTGTTGGATAATTATAACTGGTTTGAGGCATGAACTGAACCCCAGTTTGACTTATAGCAGGGGCTTTTTGCTGCATCGGCAGTAAGCTCGCCGATGGGCTTGAATTGAATGTTTGAACCATAGGCATCTGGAAACCTCCTGGAGTTGGTTGCGCAGAAGTAGTCGCGGCATATTGAGGCACTTGAGCCATCGGCGAAACGGCCGATGGTATAGGCGCTCTTCCTACTGCATCAAACACTTGAGGTAATCTAGGATTGAAAGCAGAGGACTCTGGAGGCATGCCATATCCCCACCAATTAGTAGGAATCTGGCTATTCTGAGACACAGGGCCTGACATAGCTGATGCCGATAGATCTGTATTAAGCTGAACTTGCCCTCCTGGTAGTACCTGATCTGATTGTATCGGTGTAGATTGAATATTAGGTGAGCCTGCCAATACTGGAGGGGAAGTAACTTCTGTACCCACAACGGCCGAAGGAGCCGATGGAGTTTTGACAGATGCCGGCTCTGGTTGATGATAGGCAGGCCCAACGTAATGTGGTGCCGCTTGTCCTTCTTTGAGAGTTCGAACCACAGCATTATGAACAGTATTGGACAGTACATTGGAATGATTAATCAAAGCATGATTTACTGCAGAATTAACCATCTCTTGAAGTTTACCAGGATTGGAGTCAAAGGTAACCTGCCGAGGCAACGGCAAATCTTGCTTCTGGATGACTTGTCCACTCTTGTTCAAGCTAAACGATCTCAGACAAAGCTGCTTGTATTCTTCTACAGCCTTTTCCATAACCTGCCTCTGTTCTTCCTTGAGATCTTCTTCTGATACTGCGATACTGTTCCCTGAATCGATCTCGGAATTGAACATATTGATTGATTGGTCCCACCAGGCGTGCCAAAAGATGTGTTGATGCAAAAGTGATCTGCAAACACAAAGGGCTAATACCCGAATCGATATCCAAAGCGTGCCAGTCGATTTGACCTGCTAATCGACAAGGATGAAGATACGAACACTTTAGTCCTGACAACAGCGATACGCCCGGAAGTCACGGCCAAGAGGTGTTCACGCGGAACTCAAGAATCGCCGAAGGTCGCACTGAAACGATGCAGCTCGCCGAATCAATGAGAACTCGTAAAAAGGAAAAATATGCAAATTGACGAAGTCGCCGAAAAGTAAGTAGATGCAAATAGGAGTAAAAATTGGTTTTGATGTTGATTGATATATCTATTACATTGCCCCTTACTCCATATTTATACTCTGATCTAAAGAGACACAACCAAACACAACTAGGACACCAATCCCATATCTAAGGAAACACGTGACTCTTACATGAATCATAACCTAACAAATACAGAAAAGGAAATCAACTCCTATCTATTTCCCTGTCCGCCTCAATTACGATGGAAATCTCACCGTCCTCCTTCCCATCGGCATACTCCCTATTTCATCGGCAGTAGTCTTCAAGTCTTCCTTCATCGGCATACTCCCTGTTTCATTGGCAGTAGTCTTCAAGCCTTCCTTCATCGGCATACCCCATGTTTCATCGGCAGTAGTCCTCAAGCCTCCCTTCATCGGCATCGACAATAACACCTCCAACCTCATCGGCAACGCCCGAGTCCAAATCAACCTTTCCATCGACCATCACCAGCTATCGGCAACCATCTTTACAAACCATCTTTCATCGGCTATCAAAGTATTCAATAACTTTCCCCTTGCCGATTAGTCCACTCCGATTATTTAGACACGTGCAAAAAACGGCGTCAACAATTATATATATGAAGCTAGATAGCTAGCTAGCTAGGGTAATTAATGTAATAAAATAAAATATATATGTCGTTGGTCGGTAATAACGCACGCAAGGATACACTTGGATTTTAATCGGCCCAAAAGCACCTTGTAAAGTACTTTCTCTAATAGATACAATATGTATTTGTACCTCTATCTCTATCTCTAATTCGCTACCCCTATGTTTACCTCTTGCTCTACTTTTTCTTTTCTCCATCATAATTGAAACCCTAAAGAACCCCCCCCATATGTCGTTGAATCCACCGCTCCTCTAGGCACCTTGGTCAGGGACGTGGGCCTCGTCGGTGACGGAGACCCATGCATCATGGCCCGGATTTGTAGGTTAATTCCTCGTGCTAGGTCCCGTGGTCACTGCCTCTTCATTCCATGAGATCTCATTCCTTATATCCTCATGTTGCCTATGCCCTCCTCCATCGCTGACGTCCCCACTTCGCCATTGACATCTACGTGGCCATGTACGTCGTCGTTGGGTCATCGCCTAGATATAGAGGCACCCCTCTACTTACCACAGTAGGGATCTCTCCTAGGACCTTGTCCTTTGTGGGCCTGATCTTAGCTTGTCACTGATCTCTTCACATGTCACCGTTGTTGAATATGTTGGGATGGCTGACCTTGCCATGAACCAATGCTCTTGGGTAATTCCCCTCCTACTTTCTCCACATTGTTTGTCTAATGAATGCATAATGCCTAAGGTCTAATTAGCCATTGCGGTGGATGCATGTGATTCCTTGCCTTGACATGGCACATGAGATGAGAGCACACTCCATCGGCGAGATTCACTCCTTGAGGAGTTACTAGGTGGTAGTGAGGTGCTCAAGGTTGCACCTCTATGCCCCACCATGGAAGCTCCCCTTGGTCGATAGCTCCAGGCCCCACACATGGTGACCACACCCATCTTGCTTCTCCATGTCCCACCATGGAAGTCCCTTCTGGTTGCTAACTCAGTGGCTCACCCATTGTGGTTCCTCACCGTGATCCTACTTCGACATTGCTAACTCCATGTCCCACCATGCCCATCCTTTTGCGGTCATCATGTTCATTGATGTTGGATTTGCAATTGGCCTTGTGCTCTAGAGTTGGCATCAAGCTTCTACATTTCATCAAGACAAAATGCAAAAGGATGGGCATCAAGCAGTGTCAAATCAACATTGTGATGTTCATCAGGCCTTCAAGCATCATGGTCATAAGAAGTTAGTTGTGCTCCTCAAGCTCACTATGGAAGGCAAGTCATGGGCAGGTCATCATAGCTTAGGTTGTTGACATGCAGTGTTCTCTGTTGCTAGGCTCTTATAGTTTCTCTACACAAATTTTTACTTCTAATAACATGAACATTGTTGTTGATTGATCCTTGCAAGATTCATCTCACAAGGACCGGATAGATTCCCTTCCAATATGTGGTCGTGATAAGTCTAGAATTGTTATAATCATGTATCTTTGTATGTAATTTTCACTTCCATTAATGAAGTGGTCATACATACAATCAAATGGCTAGTCGGTGCCTATAGACAACAAGCAAGACTCACTTATAGAGTAAAACACATCGACGGTCCTCGAACTTGGATCGAGATGCCATCTAGGTCACCAAACTTCTAAAGTGCACATCGAAGTACCTAAAGTTACTATTCCTATAACATGAGGTCCAAATCACTATAACTTGAGTTAATCTGCTTGTGTGGTAGGCTAACTGTGCGATGACAATGGCACTGATATGTGGGCCTACTTGCCGGTCTCATCTCATCTCCCCTACAACCATGTGAGTTGATGCCATGCCATCATGTAATCAGCATGGCATGGAGCAAGATAGATTAACTCAAGTTACGGAGATTTGGATCTCACGTGACATGTTTTGTAAATGTGCATTTTGGAAGTTTGGAAAACATGGATGATACCTATTGGTGTTTCGAGTAAACACCAACGAGTAAATTTGTATTATTACGCGTCTGGCTCGGATGGTATGCTAAGAGGACATGAGGTTTATACTGGTTCGGGCGGAAAGTCCCTACGTCCAATTCGTTGCTACTGCTCGTGTTACTAGCACTGAAAGTTCATAGTAGGGGTTACAAATGGTCGAGAGAAGGACTGGTCCCAAGTCTCTGGTGATGTGTGTTGTGAAGAGTTCGAGCTCGGATGTGCTCGGATCGTTTCTTCGATGCCCCTCTAAGGGATGCCCTGCTTTCCCTTTTATAGACGAAGGGAAAGCACGGGTTACAATGGGAGAAAGGAGAAGAACGAGAGGGAGAGGAAGTCCTTCAGGGTCACCGGGCCTTTCCTTTCCTTTGTGCGGGCCCCGCCGACAGGGCCAGTGGTGACAGAGACAGCCCCACGTCAGGCGCCTGCCCGCTTGATGATGCCATGCCCTGGCGTTGTCAGCAGATCATGACGTCCCATCCTACCCCAGTAGGCGACGCAGTGACCTAGCGTGCTGATCAGCGACCGTGCAGGGAGTGGGCAGCACAGTGACCACGCGTCCATCACGGTGGGCAATGTGAGTCCCCTGGAATGACATGTCACGGGGACGGGTCGTGTTGAGGCGTGACCGCTCTCTGCACGATGCTAGAAGTTTAACCTTGGGTTGTGCTTTCTGGCCCATAGTGGTTGGCGGTGACGTGAGCTTCCGTCAGGAGCCATGCCCGAGGGATCGGGCGAGGCGAAGCCTGTCCTCAGACGCCGGGCGAGGTGGAGCCAACCCTCAGATGTCGGATGAGGTGGAGCCCTCCCTCGGGGCGGAGCCCTTCCTCGGAGATCGGGCGAGGCGGAGCCAGCCCTCAGACGTCGGGCGAGGCGGAGACAACCCTCAGACGTCGGGCAAGGTGGAGCCCTCCCTCAAACGTTGGGCGAGGCGAAGCCTGCCCTTAGATGTCGGGCGAGGCGGAGACAGCCCTCAGACGTCGGGCGAGGCGGAGCCCGCCCTCAGACATCGGGCGAGGTGGAGCCTTCCCTCAAACGTCGGGCGAGGCGGAGACAGCCCTCAGACGTTGGGCGAGGCGGAGCCCGCCCTCAGACGTCGGGCGCGTTGGGCGAGGCGGAGCTAACCCTCAGGGGTCGGACGAGGCGGAGCCCACGACCTCGGTGGTCGGGAAGGGCTATAGTCGCGCTCTTGACCGCTCGGATAAATCAACGTTGATGATTATTAGCTCTCCCTCTTTGAGTACCCTAGTATTGGTCCCCGACAGTACCCAGAGCCAAGTTTAAGGACCAACTGTGTGTTTTACTCCGCACTTATCCATGCATCAGTGTTTTACTCTGCACTTATGCATGCGTCAGTGCTTAACGAAAAATAGTAAGTAACGTAACTGCCACATGGACATGATATATTAGTGTAATATAAGCATCAGTATATAGCACTCGTCGGTTAGGACTTAGGAGTCGATCGATCGGTGTATATATCTCAGTGTCATCATCAATCAATACAATTGTAATAGTATAAGCAGAGAGACGGTGGAGCAGTTACCCTGGAGTTACTAATCAAATGAACCCTTGCCCTCAGGCTTAATAAGCGTCTCTCAAGTTGCATTGCTTGATCATCGTTCGCATGCTTTTTGCTTATTTTAGCAAACAGCGAACTATCAACATCAGTCACAGGTCCAGCGTTTCGTCGCCTAGTTTTAATTAGTTGAGATTATATATATATATATATATATATATATATATATATATATATATATATATATATATATATATATAATATATGTTTCTAACTTATTAATGCCATGATTAGTGGCAGAGAGAGCCGATACTTGCTGGCGATTGGCCCAGCAGTATCTGCTGCAGAATAAACTAGACTGATGTGTCGATTGATCCGGCCGCGTGGACTATTTCATATCTCTTTTTGGACGGCATCACGTGATGATATATATATATATATATATATATATATATATATATATATATATATATATATATATATATATATATATATATATATATATATATATATATATAGTCGCCATGGCGATGAGAAGTAAACTACTCTCTATCCTTGGCTTTCCGGCTGATATAGGACAAGAAAGCGCGTCATATCATATATAGTACTATAAGGCAACATAGTTCTATTTACACACATATATATCTTCTCCAAGCATTATTACGTCAACTGCTCCGTCAAGCTGTAATAATTTTAACAGTGTCAGAAGATTATTCTCATCTCCTTTTCGTTTTGACAGCTGGAAGAGAGTGAAGGTGAAATTATGTATTAACCAGGTAGTAGTATATATATCAGTATATGTGTCAACATTTCACTTGGACATCCAGTCCTGCATGCAGCACGGTGGCACCATGAGGGCCACTAGCTAGCTCAACATCAAAGGTGCATGAACTACATTCATCCACGCAAATCCTGTCCAATTGTGTCTAAGCTAGCCTTTTGATTGAAACCGATGTTGATCAACAGCAAGGCCGCCCACCTACTCCTCCAACTAGAAACACTAGAGAAATGCTCTTAATTAGTTTTAAATAAGCTCAGTTATTTGCTAAACTAGACACAATTGGGCACATGTTTATGTCAAGAAATTACTCCCTCCGTTCCAAGAAAAATCAACTTCTAGCTAGAGTTGTCCTAAATCAAATTATTTTAAGGTTGATTAAATTTATAGAAAAAGAGCATCAATATTTATCACACTAAATTAGTATCACTAGATATACATTGTCATAAAAAATATTTTCATAATGTACTTATCGAGTGTCATAGATAGTTGTCGTCTCTATAAATTATGTTGGTTAAACTACTCAAGATAGTTTGATTTAGGATGACTCTAGTAGTTGATTTATTTTTGGACGGAGGAGCAGTTCGTAAAAATCTCCTATGAGCGTTGTGCCAGTAACGGTGCGGTGTGACATTAACAATTACAATTATTCAGCCTAGGCACTCGGTAATGCCGATCTGATCGGTTCAGTGCTTCGGTTCCCACAGAAATTCGGTTCCTTTCGGTTTCGGTACTTTCAGTTCGGTTTCGGTATTTACCGAACACTATCGAACTGATCACTGAGACATAATAGCAGGTTCAAAAGCTAATTTTGACATGATTTCATAGAGAATAATAGTACAAAATAAATATACATATAAAAGTCCACAAGACTATAAGAGTGAGTACCACAAATACATAATATAATAGTCTACAATAGTACAATCAATAATATAACAACACTTAAACTCAGACCATTTCAGGTAATTCAGTAAATTCGGTTCCACGAGGTAAAGAACCGAATTTACCTCGGTAATTTCGGTTCCTGGGAATTATGAACCGAATAGGGTACCGAAAATTCGGTTTCAGTATTTGCGGTTTGGTTCTCGATATTTTCGGTTTGGTTCTCAGTTCTCGGTATTTTATGCTCGGGCTATATTGTATAAAAAAAGATATGTTCCCTGACGGCCAGATATTTACCATGTTGAAGGCAGGCACAACTAGCGTAGCAGTGCGATTTGATCCACCCCTGCTCGCGTTTGCCACCGTACCATTGCGTCGATCCATTTGGTATTAATATAAGTAACTCCACAAATTTAGTTTGCAACTAGTCTAGGTAGCAGGTACTGCTTACAACAGATGTGATCAAATGTATTTTAGACTACAAACAAATTGGCATTAGTAAATGCAACATGTGCGAAAGGCGCCAAGAGAGGGGCATCGATATCTCTGCACCAAGGGAATGAATGTTGGCGATTTTTAATCTTCATGTATTCCGTTCGTTCCCTAAATCGTAAGTCGTTCTAAATTTTCTAGATACCTACTTTTTACTGTACATTCAAATATATGTTATATCTAGAATTCTAGATACATATATATAGTAAAAATTATATAGCTAATACTTATAATTTGAAACAGATAGAGTATCATATATTTTTGCATTTGAGCACAACTTTCAAGTCTAAAAATAAACTTTCATAAAACTGAACTGTTATGCTAGCTTTAGTTATGCCTAGAATGTATTAGAACAGTGCACTGCGATTGCTGGTTGCAAATCAGGTGAGTTGTCAAAACAGAAATCAATAGGAAATTGGTAAATAACGATTAGTAAAAGGTGGAGGAGTGGTTCAAAAAGCGACTCATAAGTTGAAAAGGCAATAATTTGTCAGTAGAGGGTCAACTAACATTGATAAATTCAGTGCTTATGATGTCTTTTTTTTGCCATACCAAGAAGGGCTCTAAATAAAAATGGATTACGTACTTTTACTCCAGATTCTTTTGGTAAGGTGGCCAACACAAGAAAAAATGTCACTTTGCCAAATAGTGAATTCTGTGCTAGCCCAAAGATCAAGGTGTCCTAGGAAACCATGATTTGAATGTCAACATTGCCTACTTAGTAATGGGCTCCTTACAACTGATGGCACCTAGCAGCAGATTATTTAATTTGTAAGAACTACGAAGGATGTAAGAGGGACATTTTGTGTACAGTCCAGCAGTATTTCCTTAACTTTGGATCTTTCATAGTAAAGGACGGATCATAGGTTCGACTCTAGGAGGGCTAAATGGTTCCAACCCCGACCGACGCATGGAATTAATATCTCCTAGAATATGTCGGTCATCCGAAGCCTGATAAGCGAGCAGAGCAACAGGGCGTCAGGCGCTGCCTGGGTCTATTTTCTCCATTCCTGCGAGGCGGTGCCAACCACTTCCGGCGCAGTGACGCTTCGCGACAAGAACCCTCGCGCGCCTGCAGTGTGGAGGCCTCTGGGCCCGCATGGCAGCCACCCTCCACAGTGGGAGAAGTCCTGGCATATGAAGGAAGCCACGAGAAAGCGAACCCAGGAAAGGCACAATGACAATGGATAGCACTTGACAGTCAGCTCCGGGCAGCAACAAAGGTTGTCAAGGGGCAGTTGGGACATTGTCGCCCCCGCTACAAGGCAAAGGAGGATGTACGCTGTCGTCGAGGGGGCACCGAAGCCTAGGAGGAGAAACCCTAGGAAAACCCCTACAACTACATAACTTGCACTCTTGTTGCCCTCCGGTATATAAGGCTGGGCATGGGCTCATGTAGAATGGATGAAAACCATTCCAAGATTGATTAGACCATAGACCTACAAGTTGAGACACACAGCCTTGGGTCGGTTCTTCGCCCGAGCTACCGAAACCCTATAATAGGTTGGGCATGGGCACATGTAGAATGGATGAAAACCATTCCAAGATTGATTAGACCATAGACCTACAAGTTGAGACACGCAGCCTTGGGTCGGTTCTTCGCCCGAGCTACCGAAACCCTATAACAGTAGCATAGTGCTCCCTACATCTCTCACTCTCACTCTCACTCTCACTCTCACTCTCACTCTACCTATCAGTTACAAAAACCATGCATGCATGATGCATGTAATAAAGGGTCGTCATCTCACTAGACTAGACTGTAGGCGGTTGCTAGTCCAGCTGCCGATGGTTTACAGGCCGGCGGAAAAGCTCGTTTGGTCACTGAACATTTGCAATGGCTGTTGGAGTTGTTCCAAATTCACTCCAGAATATAGGCCAGGCTTCTGACGGAGCGAAGCGGAGGCCCGTCGCCGGAGGCTTGGGCCGGAGCGTAGCGGAGTCTGAAGCTGGCCCATCAGGTCTCGCCCCTGTGCTCGGGGGTGCGGGGGGCGGAGCCCCCCGCGGTACGGTACGGTATATATATACCCTTGCTAGGGTTTCGTGGAGACTTGATTCTCTTGTAAGCCGCCATAGGCGTGTAACCCAAAACTCTTGAGATAGTGAGATTGTTGCTGGCTGGTGCCCGTGGTTTTTCCCCTTCACATCGGAGGGGTTTTCCACGTTAAATCGTGTGTCTCCTCTGTGGTTTGATTCTTTACTTCATATTCCTATACGTCGTTCATAACAATGGCAAGCTAAGCGAGCGATGACAGCCGCTCGCTACGTGATTGAACCTATCATGATGCTGAATCAACGCGACGATCATCATGTCGTCGTAAACAAAGCCTCTACACTACCGGAAACAGAGTAAAAAAAACACTCGGCAAAGGATTTATCAAGTGTAACACTCGACAAACAGCACACGACATTTATAGTGCCGGTAAACATCTCTTTGCCAAATATTTTTTATCGGACACTCGGCAAATACTTTGCCGAGAGCTGAAACCGACGCTCGGCAAAAAAAAAATAACGTGACGACGCGGAGACGGTCACGGCGTGTTTGCCGAGTGTCCGGGATTTGACACTCGACAAATATGCCCTCATTTGCCGAGTGTCCAGGCACTGACACTCGACAAAAATGGTTGCTTTGCCGAGTGTCAAATCCCGGACACTCGGCAAACAGGGCTGATTTGCCGAGTGTCAAATCCCATACACTCGGCAAACAGGGCTGATTTGCCGAGTGTCAAATCCCGGACACTCGGTAAAAACTGACCCAGAATGTACAGATGTTGGCTTCTTTGCTGAATGTCACAGCGCAGACGCTCGGCAAAGAAGCCATTTTAGTCCCAGAATGTACAGATTTTGGCCACGTGTCCTCTTTGCCGAGAGTTTTTACCTTGCCACTCGGCAAAATGCCTCTTTACCGAGTGTAACACTCGGTAAAGCGACCATATATTTTCAGTTTTTATGGTTCAGTCACGTATAACGTACCCCACTCAAATAAACATCACAGGCATCACACATAGTTCACAATAAGCATCACAGACAGTTCATATAGATATATCGACAACACATAAATGCAAATAAACTTTAGAATCACAAGTAGATTCATTCACAACCACAAATGCAAATAAAATTCACTGAGTGCAATGGTGTCCACTGAGTAGTCACTGAGGAGTCATAAGTAATCCACAAATGCAAATGTAAATAAAATCAAAAGTAGTCACTGAGGAGGCCATAGTGTCCACTGTGACCACGCTGGATCATGAGGCTCATTCGATGCCGCTGATTGATTCTGCACAAAGAAAAAGAGATAAATCATTCTAGTTTCTAGTTTATTTCTAGTTTGTAAACTATAAATCATTCTAATTTCTAGTTTCTAGTTTATTTTAAGTTTCTAGTTTATAGTGTCTGGGCATCTTTGAAAGATTGATGCTGCATAAACTAGAAACGGTGATTATAAGGTTGTGAAGTGACTCACAGTACCTGAAACAGTATTTGGAGCAGGTTGAGGAGGAGGGACTGGCATCGGTGATAGAGGTTGACCGATTGCAGCGTAAACACCCCTCATATATTCAAACATCTACAGCCGCTCTGCCTCCATCCTCTGCCACTCTACCTGCGCCCTCTGCGCTCTACCTCTATCTTCGCCTCTAGTTCCTCCCGCACCTCGTTTCTTGTTCCAGCTGAGCCTACAATATTTCATCCCAATATTACAATGCGCTATAAAAGTATGTAAAAATCAATGAACGATGAATAAAATAAAAATAACCTGGAGTGCATTCATCTATAACCGTGTAGAGTCCGACCGTGGGCATATCGTTGGGCTAGAACTCGTGCTCCGTGCTCGAATCTGGGAGAGAGTGGGAGTGCTGGCCGTGTCGATTGTGCCGTTGCCAATCCAGAACCGGCCATGCTTCTTGCCTCCTTCTGCCCTCATGACCACTTCTCCATCAAGGTCATGGGCGCTTGGATCGTACTCTAGGCCATGGACCGCCCTTACCATCGATGTGTATCCATCGAGGTGGCTGTGGATGGACTCGTTGTTGTACACCGAGGGTGGGTCCTTCGGGTTGTAGGCGACGTCGGCCATCACCTTGCCCTTATCGAACGAAGAATACTTGCCACCATTCATCAACCAAATGAACATTAGAGATGCCTTGCATACTAGGCATAAGAACTTCCCATGAACACACCAGCCGCAGAATATCCCATACGTCGAAAAGTCATGCTACGAGTACTGGTACCAAACAAGCATTTTGAAGTTTGTCTTTGTAGCTCGATCGTATGTCCATACCCCTTCCTCCCAAGCATGGATCAAATCATCAATCAGAGGCTCCATGTACACACTCATATTATTCCACAGGTGTTCAGGAATTATCAACGATAAGAATATGTTCTATCATTGAAAGAGGAAGCTAGGGGGAGATTGAGAGGGATAACGAACATGGGCCAACAAGTGTATGAGGCAGCCACCATTCCATAAGGATTGAACCCATCTGTTGCCAGCGCAACATGTACATTACGAGCCTCTAGAGCTTTCTCACAATGAATCATATCAAACCTTATCCATGCTTCACCATCGGATGGATGCACCAGCTTCTCAGAATTGTATCGACGTCCGTATTTGTGCCATGTCATCTGTTTCGTTGATTCCTCAGTCATATAAAGACGTTAGATCCTCAGTATGAATGGAAGGTATCGTAGGATCTTCACGGGGATGGCGAGCTGCCTCTTCTGACCATCACAAGAGTCTACCTCCAAGAACCTAGATGATTTACACTTCACACAGTACTTTGCTTCCGCATGTTCTTTCCTAAATAAGATGCATCCCTTTGGACAAGCATGTATCTACTCATATGGAATCTTAAGTGCACGAAGGAGTTTCTGTGCCTCGTACATGCTCTTTGGTAGGATGTGACCATCCGAGATTAGGCTACCAACAACTGTTAGCATAACATCGAAGGCTTCTCGACTCAAGCTAAATTGGTACTTTACAGCCATTAGGTGTGCAATGGCATCCAGTTGAGAAACCTTGGTATGCCCGTGAAGGGGTTGCTGTGTCGCAGACAACATATAGTAATACGCCTTTGCGGTTGCCTTTGGCTCCTCCTCCCTACGTCCTTCATCGAAGTGTACTTTATGATAGTCATTTAACATGTCTCCTACCCCGGCATCGGCATCATGATCCTCGATGTGTTGTCTCATGACCTCATCCCTCACATAATCGGGTTCACCATGGTAGATCTACCAGGTATAGTCTGTCGTAAATTCATTCTTGCAAAGATATTTACCCATGACCACCTTTGTTTGTCGACGCGTGTTTGCACAAATGTTGTAGGGACACCAAGTGGCAAGCGCTCCTTTAACCCTTGCAAATGCTAGTTCCAAGAAAGCATCGGTCTTCTCAATCCATTCATCGGTGAACGAACCCTGACTAGAGTGGCCCATGTACATCCACTCACGGTCATCTATCCTCTAACATATCAGCAAGTAATATAAAAATCAATTGCATCTATAGGTTCCTATGTGGTGGTCTAATAGGTGAAGATATGTCCTAATCCCACCCAAGAATGTGTAGATGGGGTTAGTTTCCATGCTCTACTCCTATCTGAGACAAAATTTTGGCAGCACCTCCCCATTGTTCTCCAAATACATGTCCTGACAGGGAGATTGTGTATCCAGAGAACAATAAGGAGATGCTACCAAAACTCTGTCTCAAATCGGAGTATAGCATGGAAACTAACCCCATCTACACATACTCGGGCTATCCAAAAAATGTGGACAATTCAAAATAGATATGGTTATAGATATGCAAAGATCTACATATTTCCAACCGTGTCTCTTTCGAACGAGAGACGCCTAGCTAGGTTATGTGATATACGAACATCATATGGAAAGAGGGGTGTAGGATGCCTCACCTTGCTATCCTGCAAAGTGATGAGTCGAGAACGGTGGGGAATGATATTTGCAATAGCCTCTTCTGCAACAAAGGAACATAATAGTGTCAATTGTAAATTTTGGTAGCACCTCCCCTGCACGGTGAGGTAACCAAAACCTACAACAAACCAACGACATGATGGCCGACAACCACATACACACCAAACCAACGGCACAATGGTCGACAACCACATACACAGCTTATGAGATTAAAAAACAAACTGCTTTTCTCAACAAAAACATGGGAGTAAATTAGAGAAGCGGGAAGCCTACCACACGACTGGTCCTTTGTGGATGACTATAATGAGAGCTAACAAATGGTTTGCCAATTTTGGGAATTTTTTTGGACATAGAGCTAATGAGACTATCTAATGTAATCGTATTCATTCTCTCTCACACATCAAGGTAGGCAGAGATAAATGTCACGCCGCTATAGTTGACAACATTGTATTCCACTAGCATGCCATGCCAAGGTGTGGAGTAGAAGCTCTACCATCCATGCGACCATGCATGATGCATTCCATTTACATTCCACGTACCACAGTAGCACAAGAAAGGTAGGCACACACAAACTAGCATGGCAAGGCATTTAACCTAGTTTTTGCACATTTTTTGAATAGCAATCAGTGTTGAAACTCTCTAAGGTCGACAAAAATACATGAATCTAGGCAATAAAATTCTTGGCATATACCTCTAAACTGCAACATCGGTGGCGTGGCATGGGCGTAGAAGCCGGTGGCGGGGCGCAGGCGCCAGAGCCTGCGTCGTCGGTGCGCGGGGGTTGAGGGCCGGGCATAGGGCGCTGGGTGTGGGAGGCCGAGCGCCGGGGGTGGGGGTTGGCGGCGACGCGAGGGGGCCAGGGGCGGCGTGAGAGGCCAAGCGTCGGGCGTGGGAAGCCAGTGGCGGGTGCGGGCGCGGGAGCCAGGCGATGGGGGACGGGCACCGACGACGAGGCATGGGCTGGTGTGTGTGCTCTACGGGCGCGGCTATGTGTGTGAGTGTGTGCATGTGTGTGCGGCCGGGTGTAGGATAGGGGGTGGTTACGAGGTTTGCCGAGTGCCTACGATCTAACACTCGGTAAAACCCTGTTTTGTTTTTTTCCATTTTCAAACCCTAAACTACTGCGCGTGTGTGGGGTCCGGTGAAGCTATTTGCCGAGTGTCCTAGGTCTAACGCTCGACAAACCCTAGGTTTGCTGAGTTCTAGATCGCGGGCACTCGATGAACCCCTTTTGTTTTTTCCCATTTTCAAATCCTAAACTACTGCGCGTGTGTGGGGCCCGGTGAAGTGGTTTGCCGAGAGTCCCAGGTCTGACACTCGGTAAACCCCATGTCTGCCGAGTGGCATATCAGGGACACTCAGCAAACTTATTTTTTTTTATTTTCCTTCTCTTCCATAACGTGTTTTTCTTAGTTTGTTCCGATATACTTTGAAAATACCTTCTCAAATTCACTGAACAATATATATTTGATTTTTCTAGGAATATTATTCCATTATTTTTTGTAGTTATAGTTTAAATTCAATTTATATCAATTAAAATTCTATAATTGCACTTAATAAATTAAAATTATCAAACGAATCCAAAAAATTTACCAAAATTTCACATGAAATAATATTTGTTCTCTATTACCTATACAAAAAGTTTTGAAGTAAAACCCCAATTCGACCGTCACTTTGATTCCAAATCTTACCGAATCCTTCTCAACGCTACGATTCTTCTTGTGAGATACTTCGGTTTGTAAACATCGTGCGTGATAGATTATGTAAAACCTTCTCAATTTTTTACCATGGCCTCCACATATGATATCATGAGATCTTGACAAATCTCATGATTTTCAGACTTTGTTTTCTTTTTTTAGAATTTAAAAACCATTTGGCCACACGTTCGTGGTAGTGTTTACTGAACAAGATGTTCAAAATTTCTTTTTATTTCCCGGGTAAGGTCTCACACTAGACTCAATAACACGAATATCATTTTTCTACTCATTTTATTCTATTATTTGAATCGCTTGCAGTTCAAATTTGACTTATACCAAAAATTTCTTTGAAATATAATAAATTAATTAAATATAGCAAATAGATCCAAAAATAGACCAAATCTTAACATGGAGTACCACATGTTGTATGTGGATAGTAGAAAAAGTTTCAAGGTTAGAAGAGAAAAAAAACTTATTATTTCATTCGGTTATAACTCAAATTCAATTTATATCAATTGAAATTCTATAATTACACTTAATAAATTAAAATTATTAAACGGATCCAAAAAATTACCAAAATTACACATGAATCAATCTACGTTCTCAATTGCCTATACAAAAAGTTTTGAAATCAAACCCCAATTAGACCGTCACTTTGACTCCAAATCTTACCAAATCCTTCTCAACGATACGATTCTTCTTCTGAGATACTTCGATTTGTAAACATCGTACATGACAGATTGTGCGAAACCTTCTCAATTTTTTACCATAGCCTCCACGTATGATATCATGAGATCTTGACAAATCTCATGATTTTCAGACTTCGTTTGTTTTTTTAGAATTTAAAAACCATTCGGCGACACGTTCATGGTCGTGTTTCCTGAACAAGATGTTCAAAATTTGTTTTCATTTCCTAGGTAAGGCCTCACACTGGACTCAATAACATGAATATTATTTTTCTACTTATTTTATTCTATTACTTGAATTACTTGCTGTTCAAATTTGACTTATACCAAAAAAATCCTTGAAATGCAATAAATTAATTAAATATAACAAACAGATCTAGAAATATATCAAATCTTTACATGGTGTACCGCATGTTGTATGTGGAGAATAGAAAAAAATTGAAGGTCAGAAAAGAAAAAAAAACTTATTTATTTGCCGAGTGCAAAAAAAATCACTCGGCAAACTTATTTTTTTGTCGAGTGCTTAATAAAAACACTCGGCAAACTTACTTCTTTGCCGAGTGCCACTAACGAACACTCGGCAACTCCTAACGGCTGGCACACTAACTGATGGATGTCCACGTGACGATTTTTTACCGAGTGTCTCTCTTTTGCCGAGTGGTTTTTCCTGATTTGCCGAGTGTTTTTTTTCAGCACTCGGCAAATAATTTATTTACCAAGTGCCATTATTTTGCCGAGTGTGATTTTTTCAGCACTCGGCAAACAGTTTTTTTGTCGAGTGCCTGATGAAACACACTCGGCAAATATTTTTGCACTCAACAAATCTGCTGTTTCCGGTAGTGCTAGCTAACTGCTGACAGTACTGAATGAATTGTCACGCCGCATATATATATATATATATATATATATATATATATATATGTATGTACATACATACATATATATAGCTACTAATAGATATAATAATAATAATAATAATAATAATAATAATAATAATAATAATAATAATAATAATAATAATAATAATAATAATAATAATAATAATAATAATAATAATAATAATAATAATAATAATAATAATAATAATAATAATAATAATAATAATAATAATAATAATAATAATAATAATAATAATAATAATAATAATAATAATAATAATAATAATAATAACTGGCAGCCATTGTATTGGACACACCACACACTACTCCTTGTATAGTATAGCTACTAATAGATATATAGCTGCGACCGTTTGAGATCGAGTTGCATTGAGAAACCGATCCACCCATGCAGTCGATCGCTAGCTACTATCTGTGCTTGACCGCCTACAAGTTTTGGAGACATTCAGAACTTATTATTCTCCCAGCTGCATGCTGTTTTTCTAAAGCCTATGGCTACACTACTACACCATAACACATATGGCACTGCGCTCGCTGTCCACACATTACTCCTTCTGTCATTTCCTACTCACTTTATTAACCATCGTCTATCAGCTTTATTATTAACAAACATGCATGCATGACGGGGCTAGCTAACAATAGACTATAGATATAGTCGTCTATATGTGTATGTTGATCAGTTCCTCCATCGGGATCATGTACACTTAGCTAGCTAGCTAGCTAGCTAGCTAGCTAGCACTGCACTCAGGGCAGATCGATATATATGTGCAAAGAAAGAAAGAAAGATCGATATAAACTTTGTATTCATATGATTTCATATGAAAAAAGCTATTCTTTTTTATATAAGATAAAGAGAGAGTCCAAATGACAGGTGGGCTCCATTGCCACATCAACAAAACACACAAGAAACCACTTTGAAATGGTAAAGGGAGATATTTTGTCTAGTTTTAAAAGTTAAGGTGTGTGTGTTGTCTGATATTGAAGTTTTCAAATTCAGCAACTAGTTCTGGGTGAATCGAACTTTATTTACTCCAAAAAGAATGCAATTGTAGGTATGAATAATCTGGACACATGCTTGTCCAGATTCATACAAGAATTGCAATATTTTTTGTGTAGAGGAAGTATGTGTTTTCATCGTTGCACTAGACCTCCGATCCGTGGAACTTTTTAATATGTGTTTCTTATTATTGTGTGAATTTGTAGGAATTATCTTTTTCTGTAGGTCTCATGAGGATTAAAATGGATGCTCTGTTGAAGGTCTCTAATTATTAATATTAAGATAGAATGATCAAGAGCGCTTGCTTATTTGTCATAGTCCTATGTATAAAGATGTCTCAGTTCGTCACAGGTGCGCGCGTGTTTGTTAGGTAGAAAGTTTTGCATATATGCCTATTGGTGGAGTGGAGAAGGAAGAATAATATTAGTATACATTCTTAATTGCTACAATCGCATAAACCAATCTGCACCATGGCACTTTAAGATATCGAGTGTGTAATTACATCATGACAGGTGGATAATTTCTTACGTAAAAGTAGAGAATAGATCAGTGAGTATTACCGGTGATGATAACTAGAGTATCCAAAATCAATTACTGAGCAAAAAAAATAATCCTTTAAGAGCATCTCCAAGAGTACCAAAAAAATTCCCATATAATCATTAAGTTTTTCAAGTCACCAAAAAGTATTGGGAGCACCCACCATAACCAATCAGTCATGCCATGCTAGACCAGTTAGTCAATCACTCTGGGTGGCATCTCGCGGCCTGGGTTCGATCCCCCACACCGTCGAATTGCAGTGGCAGAGGTAAAAAAAATTCTCTCATTTGCCCGCGTTACCTAACGCACATGTTTGTGGCTCTAGACAACTCACAGGGTAACGAAACCCTGTGTGCGGACGGAGTACAAGGTTCAGGGGTTTTCTCAGACTGGGTGAGGAACCCTCTACCTTAATGCAAATGCTTGGGGGTGCATGCTATCATCCCGCAGTCTGAGTTTTTTTAACCAATCGTCATAACTCATAATCCATAAGACCCAAACACTCTGGTTATTATAAACTATAATCCTGATTATAATAATCATATGCATAATGCAGATTATAATAATCGAGATGTCATCTAAACGGAGCCTAAATGTTTGTAGTTATTACGATGGTCCATGTGAAGACGTCGTTGAAGACCTTTAATTAGTAATATTAAAATAAAGCGGCCGAGGGTGCTTGGGCCTTGTTTAGATTGAGGGTAGAAATCAGTATTAAGTACGGTAGCACTTTCGTTTGTATTTGACAATTATTGTCCAATTATGGCCTAACTAGGCTCAAAAGATTCGTCTCGTAATTTACAATCAAACTGTGTAATTAGTTATTTTTTTATCTATATTTAATACTCTATGCATGTGTCTACAGATTTGATGTGATGGAGAAAGAGTAAAAAAATTTGCAATCTAAACAAGACCTTATTTAGTTTGTTTCTAAAATTTAATGCTGATGGTGTTGTTTTTTATGTGGTGGATAGCGTTCCGGTCGGCAGCTTTATACTATTGTGACTGACGAGTGAAAAAAGGTTGGCGCAAAAATGCACAGCGAGGCGAAGGTGGAGGCCACGGATGATCGTAGAGTAAATTGCGTCCACTTTTAGTCGTTTTTTTTTGTTCAGGTCCTCGAACTAAAAATGCTACCATTTTAGTCCTACATCTATATGTCCCATGTACTAAGGTGGTCTTTAAATCCAGGAAGTAAAGTTTAGGATATCTCATCGGGTGTCACGTGGGAGTGTTTGATAGTAATAATAAAATAAATTATAGAATCCGTAATCTGTGAGATAAATTTATCACTGGTACAGAAAACGTTTTCACAGGCGGTGGTAGAGGCATTTATACAGGCGGCCAAGTCCACCGCCTGTACTAGGGGTCAGTACTAATCGGCCCACAGTACAGGCGGCGGGCTGTGAGCTGCCTGTGAAAAAAGGGTTTTCACAGGCGGCTCACTTTGTCAACCGCCTGTGTAAATAGTTATTTACATAGGCGGCTCACTTTGTCAGCCGCCTGTGAAAACTCATTTTTCACAGGCGGCTCACTCTGTGTGCCGCATGTGTAATTATTTTTTTTTATTTCAAATTTTAATATTTGCCTCCACACTGTACTATATTTGTCACACATATATATATATATATATATATATATATATATATATATATATATATATATATATATATATATATAAGATATGCAAACATGAACCATAAAATTGCATCATACATACAACACATATAAATATTACAGATGTGTACACATGAAATCAAACATCAAGCATAAAATTACATATAATACACTGCGGCCGGGTGTAGGATAGGGGGTGGTTACGAGGTTTGCCGAGTGCCTACGATCTAACACTCGGTAAAACCCTGTTTTGTTTTTTTCCATTTTCAAACCCTAAACTACTGCGCGTGTGTGGGGTCCGGTGAAGCTATTTGCCGAGTGTCCTAGGTCTAACGCTCGACAAACCCTAGGTTTGCTGAGTTCTAGATCGCGGGCACTCGATGAACCCCTTTTGTTTTTTCCCATTTTCAAATCCTAAACTACTGCGCGTGTGTGGGGCCCGGTGAAGTGGTTTGCCGAGAGTCCCAGGTCTGACACTCGGTAAACCCCATGTCTGCCGAGTGGCATATCAGGGACACTCAGCAAACTTATTTTTTTTTATTTTCCTTCTCTTCCATAACGTGTTTTTCTTAGTTTGTTCCGATATACTTTGAAAATACCTTCTCAAATTCACTGAACAATATATATTTGATTTTTCTAGGAATATTATTCCATTATTTTTTGTAGTTATAGTTTAAATTCAATTTATATCAATTAAAATTCTATAATTGCACTTAATAAATTAAAATTATCAAACGAATCCAAAAAATTTACCAAAATTTCACATGAAATAATATTTGTTCTCTATTACCTATACAAAAAGTTTTGAAGTAAAACCCCAATTCGACCGTCACTTTGATTCCAAATCTTACCGAATCCTTCTCAACGCTACGATTCTTCTTGTGAGATACTTCGGTTTGTAAACATCGTGCGTGATAGATTATGTAAAACCTTCTCAATTTTTTACCATGGCCTCCACATATGATATCATGAGATCTTGACAAATCTCATGATTTTCAGACTTTGTTTTCTTTTTTTAGAATTTAAAAACCATTTGGCCACACGTTCGTGGTAGTGTTTACTGAACAAGATGTTCAAAATTTCTTTTTATTTCCCGGGTAAGGTCTCACACTAGACTCAATAACACGAATATCATTTTTCTACTCATTTTATTCTATTATTTGAATCGCTTGCAGTTCAAATTTGACTTATACCAAAAATTTCTTTGAAATATAATAAATTAATTAAATATAGCAAATAGATCCAAAAATAGACCAAATCTTAACATGGAGTACCACATGTTGTATGTGGATAGTAGAAAAAGTTTCAAGGTTAGAAGAGAAAAAAAACTTATTATTTCATTCGGTTATAACTCAAATTCAATTTATATCAATTGAAATTCTATAATTACACTTAATAAATTAAAATTATTAAACGGATCCAAAAAATTACCAAAATTACACATGAATCAATCTACGTTCTCAATTGCCTATACAAAAAGTTTTGAAATCAAACCCCAATTAGACCGTCACTTTGACTCCAAATCTTACCAAATCCTTCTCAACGATACGATTCTTCTTCTGAGATACTTCGATTTGTAAACATCGTACATGACAGATTGTGCGAAACCTTCTCAATTTTTTACCATAGCCTCCACGTATGATATCATGAGATCTTGACAAATCTCATGATTTTCAGACTTCGTTTGTTTTTTTAGAATTTAAAAACCATTCGGCGACACGTTCATGGTCGTGTTTCCTGAACAAGATGTTCAAAATTTGTTTTCATTTCCTAGGTAAGGCCTCACACTGGACTCAATAACATGAATATTATTTTTCTACTTATTTTATTCTATTACTTGAATTACTTGCTGTTCAAATTTGACTTATACCAAAAAAATCCTTGAAATGCAATAAATTAATTAAATATAACAAACAGATCTAGAAATATATCAAATCTTTACATGGTGTACCGCATGTTGTATGTGGAGAATAGAAAAAAATTGAAGGTCAGAAAAGAAAAAAAAACTTATTTATTTGCCGAGTGCAAAAAAAATCACTCGGCAAACTTATTTTTTTGTCGAGTGCTTAATAAAAACACTCGGCAAACTTACTTCTTTGCCGAGTGCCACTAACGAACACTCGGCAACTCCTAACGGCTGGCACACTAACTGATGGATGTCCACGTGACGATTTTTTACCGAGTGTCTCTCTTTTGCCGAGTGGTTTTTCCTGATTTGCCGAGTGTTTTTTTTCAGCACTCGGCAAATAATTTATTTACCAAGTGCCATTATTTTGCCGAGTGTGATTTTTTCAGCACTCGGCAAACAGTTTTTTTGTCGAGTGCCTGATGAAACACACTCGGCAAATATTTTTGCACTCAACAAATCTGCTGTTTCCGGTAGTGCTAGCTAACTGCTGACAGTACTGAATGAATTGTCACGCCGCATATATATATATATATATATATATATATATATATATATGTATGTACATACATACATATATATAGCTACTAATAGATATAATAATAATAATAATAATAATAATAATAATAATAATAATAATAATAATAATAATAATAATAATAATAATAATAATAATAATAATAATAATAATAATAATAATAATAATAATAATAATAATAATAATAATAATAATAATAATAATAATAATAATAATAATAATAATAATAATAATAATAATAATAATAATAATAATAATAATAATAATAACTGGCAGCCATTGTATTGGACACACCACACACTACTCCTTGTATAGTATAGCTACTAATAGATATATAGCTGCGACCGTTTGAGATCGAGTTGCATTGAGAAACCGATCCACCCATGCAGTCGATCGCTAGCTACTATCTGTGCTTGACCGCCTACAAGTTTTGGAGACATTCAGAACTTATTATTCTCCCAGCTGCATGCTGTTTTTCTAAAGCCTATGGCTACACTACTACACCATAACACATATGGCACTGCGCTCGCTGTCCACACATTACTCCTTCTGTCATTTCCTACTCACTTTATTAACCATCGTCTATCAGCTTTATTATTAACAAACATGCATGCATGACGGGGCTAGCTAACAATAGACTATAGATATAGTCGTCTATATGTGTATGTTGATCAGTTCCTCCATCGGGATCATGTACACTTAGCTAGCTAGCTAGCTAGCTAGCTAGCTAGCACTGCACTCAGGGCAGATCGATATATATGTGCAAAGAAAGAAAGAAAGATCGATATAAACTTTGTATTCATATGATTTCATATGAAAAAAGCTATTCTTTTTTATATAAGATAAAGAGAGAGTCCAAATGACAGGTGGGCTCCATTGCCACATCAACAAAACACACAAGAAACCACTTTGAAATGGTAAAGGGAGATATTTTGTCTAGTTTTAAAAGTTAAGGTGTGTGTGTTGTCTGATATTGAAGTTTTCAAATTCAGCAACTAGTTCTGGGTGAATCGAACTTTATTTACTCCAAAAAGAATGCAATTGTAGGTATGAATAATCTGGACACATGCTTGTCCAGATTCATACAAGAATTGCAATATTTTTTGTGTAGAGGAAGTATGTGTTTTCATCGTTGCACTAGACCTCCGATCCGTGGAACTTTTTAATATGTGTTTCTTATTATTGTGTGAATTTGTAGGAATTATCTTTTTCTGTAGGTCTCATGAGGATTAAAATGGATGCTCTGTTGAAGGTCTCTAATTATTAATATTAAGATAGAATGATCAAGAGCGCTTGCTTATTTGTCATAGTCCTATGTATAAAGATGTCTCAGTTCGTCACAGGTGCGCGCGTGTTTGTTAGGTAGAAAGTTTTGCATATATGCCTATTGGTGGAGTGGAGAAGGAAGAATAATATTAGTATACATTCTTAATTGCTACAATCGCATAAACCAATCTGCACCATGGCACTTTAAGATATCGAGTGTGTAATTACATCATGACAGGTGGATAATTTCTTACGTAAAAGTAGAGAATAGATCAGTGAGTATTACCGGTGATGATAACTAGAGTATCCAAAATCAATTACTGAGCAAAAAAAATAATCCTTTAAGAGCATCTCCAAGAGTACCAAAAAAATTCCCATATAATCATTAAGTTTTTCAAGTCACCAAAAAGTATTGGGAGCACCCACCATAACCAATCAGTCATGCCATGCTAGACCAGTTAGTCAATCACTCTGGGTGGCATCTCGCGGCCTGGGTTCGATCCCCCACACCGTCGAATTGCAGTGGCAGAGGTAAAAAAAATTCTCTCATTTGCCCGCGTTACCTAACGCACATGTTTGTGGCTCTAGACAACTCACAGGGTAACGAAACCCTGTGTGCGGACGGAGTACAAGGTTCAGGGGTTTTCTCAGACTGGGTGAGGAACCCTCTACCTTAATGCAAATGCTTGGGGGTGCATGCTATCATCCCGCAGTCTGAGTTTTTTTAACCAATCGTCATAACTCATAATCCATAAGACCCAAACACTCTGGTTATTATAAACTATAATCCTGATTATAATAATCATATGCATAATGCAGATTATAATAATCGAGATGTCATCTAAACGGAGCCTAAATGTTTGTAGTTATTACGATGGTCCATGTGAAGACGTCGTTGAAGACCTTTAATTAGTAATATTAAAATAAAGCGGCCGAGGGTGCTTGGGCCTTGTTTAGATTGAGGGTAGAAATCAGTATTAAGTACGGTAGCACTTTCGTTTGTATTTGACAATTATTGTCCAATTATGGCCTAACTAGGCTCAAAAGATTCGTCTCGTAATTTACAATCAAACTGTGTAATTAGTTATTTTTTTATCTATATTTAATACTCTATGCATGTGTCTACAGATTTGATGTGATGGAGAAAGAGTAAAAAAATTTGCAATCTAAACAAGACCTTATTTAGTTTGTTTCTAAAATTTAATGCTGATGGTGTTGTTTTTTATGTGGTGGATAGCGTTCCGGTCGGCAGCTTTATACTATTGTGACTGACGAGTGAAAAAAGGTTGGCGCAAAAATGCACAGCGAGGCGAAGGTGGAGGCCACGGATGATCGTAGAGTAAATTGCGTCCACTTTTAGTCGTTTTTTTTTGTTCAGGTCCTCGAACTAAAAATGCTACCATTTTAGTCCTACATCTATATGTCCCATGTACTAAGGTGGTCTTTAAATCCAGGAAGTAAAGTTTAGGATATCTCATCGGGTGTCACGTGGGAGTGTTTGATAGTAATAATAAAATAAATTATAGAATCCGTAATCTGTGAGATAAATTTATCACTGGTACAGAAAACGTTTTCACAGGCGGTGGTAGAGGCATTTATACAGGCGGCCAAGTCCACCGCCTGTACTAGGGGTCAGTACTAATCGGCCCACAGTACAGGCGGCGGGCTGTGAGCTGCCTGTGAAAAAAGGGTTTTCACAGGCGGCTCACTTTGTCAACCGCCTGTGTAAATAGTTATTTACATAGGCGGCTCACTTTGTCAGCCGCCTGTGAAAACTCATTTTTCACAGGCGGCTCACTCTGTGTGCCGCATGTGTAATTATTTTTTTTTATTTCAAATTTTAATATTTGCCTCCACACTGTACTATATTTGTCACACATATATATATATATATATATATATATATATATATATATATATATATATATATATATATATATATAAGATATGCAAACATGAACCATAAAATTGCATCATACATACAACACATATAAATATTACAGATGTGTACACATGAAATCAAACATCAAGCATAAAATTACATATAATACACGTCATTTCATGTTATGAGTTCAACCATTTGGTGTTTACATGTCATTTCGTTTCAAGTTTAGACCTGCTAGGTCTGTCAGCGCTCTAAATCTTTCACTTGCTAAATCACCGGCTTCATCAAAATATGATCCGATACTTGAAATTATTTCTCTCATAATAAAACCGCACAAGTCTGCTACTATATCTTCCATAGTTTTTGGAGTGAATGGCACGTCCTTTCCTTTACTTCTCGGCTGGAAACAAAGTTTAAAAGCATCATTGACACATGTCCAATATTAATATTTCCAACTTTAATGAGAAAACTTCATACATAGATATTTTTTACCATATTTTTGTCCCTAACGTATCGTCCCCGCTGCCTTATGAACTCACACACATAGTATCCACAGTAGACCGATCCAGGCGGTTGCTTGTGGCACTATGTAATTAATGAGCAAAAGATTAAACTAAAATTGTCATGCCTTGTGTATTATTTATATGATGATATGTGTTCGGACAACTTACCGGATAATGGTGTTGTATCGTCAATGGCACACTAGGATCTGAGCGGGCGACGTCGACCGGTCCTTTTTGCTTCTTATAAAACCGCCATGCCCTGTAGATATTGAATATAAAACACTATAGTTATTTAGAAACTCTAATTCATATAAGTACGGATGTGGTTGCATGTTGGCTCACCTTTCTAAATGAATCAGGAATGTTTGATACGACTGAGGAGGATAATGTAAGGAGTCTAGGACAAGCACCTTCCCTTCGAATGGATAAATATAAAAAACAATCCAATGGTCACTGCATGAATAAACGAGTGAGCGACACATGTACTTAGGGTTAACACGATAATTTGAAGTACGTATACGAGGTCACGCTTACCCAAAGTTGTAGGGTGCCAATATAAAATCCCTGTACTTATATCTCAGCATTGCTCTACCGAGATAGAGGGCATATTTGTCCTCGTATTTTCGTTGCAATTCCTTTACAGCTTCTGCAACTTGTTCTGGTGTTTTGTCCTTCTCTATCTTTGCTCTATCTTCATTTGTAAGTACAAATTTGTGCATATTTTCTTGTAACCTGATTGGACTCAGGTAACCGACCATCGATCCTGTAGTTAACGATCTTTGCTCGTGGTCTTGCAAACTACATACAACATCCACATATTAGAGTTTATCACATTCCAAATTTAATAATAACAATGTGTGTGCATGAGTGATACTTACAGGCACCAGATTGTAATGAGTTGGACGTCAAGTTTCCTATAGTTCAACAGCAGGTGCATGTCCTCGAAGGTAACAAATGCCCTGCTTTTATCCTTGCCAGTAGCAAACACGTCTGCTGGTATGTCAACACTAACTACATGCAGGCCAGCATTCACTGCTCTCATGTACCAGTCATGAAACCTTTTTATCGTCCATGGACCCTTTTCAAGCACCGTCCATTGCAGCATAGGCCTTCCGGGCACATAGTTACTGGGGACATTGACATAATCATCAACCGTTGGCTTTCTTATATCCTTAAGGGTCAATGGTGTATTTGATGGCGGTTCGACATGTACATCGCCACTTGGGGCTTCCTTTGTTGGTGGCACGGCTTCAGTTGCTTGGCCGGTGGCTTCCTTATTCTGTGACGGTTCGAGCTCAACGACTCGTGCCGTCCGCTGCTTTCCAATCCCTTTCAGAAATAGAACTGTGCCTGCTGCTTTCCCCTTTTTTGGCTCATAGGGAGAAACCAATTTTGGAATTGGAAATTTCTTTGCCTTCTTGGAGGCCGGTGCTTGTGGGGGAGTTTGCTCTGCTTCCTTATGCTTTGGTGGTGGCGGGGGAGTTTGCTCATCTTCATTCTGCTTTGGTGGTGGCGGGGGAGTTTGCTCTACCTCCTTCTCTGGTGTTGTGTCCTTCTTGGCTGGCGGAGTCTGCTGCTCAGGCATGTTCTTGGCTAGCCCCTCGAGCTCATCCAACGAGAATGACATATCATGTATTGGGGATGACGACGGTGGCTCATAAATATACGGGGATGCTGGGGCATGCATTGGCGATGCTGGCTGTTGACTTGTTTCGGCCTCTTGGGATGCTTGATGCACTGGTGGAGAGGGTGCCGTTGGTGGATCAATCAACCTTATGTACCGTCTCGGCCATTGTATGAAGTTCTTGATTGCTTGTCCAAGCTTCTCTATACCCTCAGAGGTCGGGATGTCGATGAAGTCGTCTTCATATCCACTCTCGACCGTCAACACTTCCACCCTACAGTATGCATCTTGCATCTCAACACCATGGAACCTACGTCCAGGGATGGCATTGCCTGTGGCCACTTGCTTTGTATGCTGATTCCTAAGGCCATATCCAATTAACAATGAGCAAGGCCAAGGTTTATCAATATCGTCAACTGGATAATGGTCCTGATTTGATGTTGACGCTATACTGCTTGGAAAGGGCATAGATTGTGTGGCCATCTC
The DNA here is from genome assembly GCF_019320115.1 of Miscanthus floridulus. Taxonomy (NCBI): domain Eukaryota; kingdom Viridiplantae; phylum Streptophyta; class Magnoliopsida; order Poales; family Poaceae; genus Miscanthus; species Miscanthus floridulus. The sequence goes on along the minus strand of NC_089580.1, from coordinate 202,581,665 downwards.
CTGGCTACCCAAGGGTTGAGCTGGGACATGCTGCATATATGAAGGAGCTTGTGATGACATCTGTTGAGCAGACACTGCTCCCGCCAACCTCTTCATCACTTCAGGATCAGGGTTTTTAATGAAGTCTTCCATTAAATCCCTAAATTTTTTGGCAGCCTGCTGCTCAAAAAAATCCTTCATGTGCTCCTTATGTCGTTCTCTTTTCTTATACATGCCTTTCCACTCTTCACCAAACCCTTCTTTCCAGGTGGTTCTAGATGAGACGCCCCGTACATGACCTGGATGCTCGAGGTTACCTACAACATGATATTTAATGTCAGTGTTGATTTCTATTTTACTCGAACAAAATGGAAAATATAATTTTGTTACCTAGAGCATGGGAAAGGCTGTCCCTCTCCCTCTGTGACTTGAAGGCACCTGTCTTTTCCAGGTTTGTTGCTTCCAAAACCTTCTCGGCAACTGGCTTGATCTCATCGGGACAGGAGATCTCATCGCTCTCAGTGTTTGCCTTCCGAGCGCGAAGCCAATTCGCACTTCGTTCTGGCACTATATCTGTCAATGCCAACTTGCCCTCTCTCCTCTTTGCTTCGTCTTCTGCCCTCCATTTAGGAATCTTGGTCTTGTAACCGCCAGTGCCGAGGTGGTGGTGGTACTTGTTCTTCTTCGCAAGTCTTGAGGCGGCTTGGCTCTTAGCCTTGGAGTCGTCGGAGTTTTTTATGACACTAAAATGTGCCCACTGTTCTGCTGTGATAGGGTACCGCTTCATTGGGTCCCACCCCTTCTGCAGCCACTTTTTATTCATATCATGCCTATAGCCCCGGAATGATATTGCTAACTGCTTCATGACATGACCCTTGACCAAACCTTCTGTTCCCTCCAGGAAAATAAACTTAGTGCACAATCGAGTCCAACAATTCTTCCTCTTTCCTTCAGGCACCATACTCCAATCACTCCAGGTGATATCAAATTCTTCCTTTACTAACCATCCAATGGCGGCCCTAAATTTGGGTAGCGCCTCTAGAGGTGCTAAGGGCTCTCCGCTCGGGCTAATCTCTGTAATCCTATAAACTTCTTCTGGAAATCTATTCCTTCCTCTATCTCCTCGTGCCCGATCACTCTTTTTCTTTGTACTTCTTTGCTCGGAGGATGTCCCAGTCGTTTGAGGTGCCGTGTCCTTATGAACATCTTGTGACTCTACCTCCATTTCGGCAACAACTTGAGAGAACACCTCCTGTCAATTCAATTGTTAGGTACATACATACACATGCATTATTCTCTCGTATAGACAATCTACGAGCATATATACCTCATCATCATTTGGCTCATCTTCAGGCTTGTAATTAGGGTCACGTTCCAACTCAAGACGGGCCTTCTTAGCTCTAGGAGATTCACGTGGTGATACGCTCGGGCTCCTATAAGGTTCGGATCCAGAGGAGTCAGATCCCCGTGTACCTATCTGGGCATCGGCCTACTCAGCATTTGATGGAGTACTCATCTGCATGAAATATAAGTATAACCACGGAATATAAGTATAAACATGGAATACAAGTATTAACATGAATTACATAGCCTAATCAATTAGCGAACCTATTATTAACAAACCTAATTAACTAACACTAATTTGCAAACCCTAAATAATGAATATTAAATAGGAAACCCTATTTAACAAACTAATTATTATTTCACAAACCCTAATTATGCATGAAATATAAGTATTAACATGGAAAAAACATAGCTAAATTATGGAAAAAACCCTAACAAAAAACATAGTAAGCCCTAACAAAAAAAAATTAGCTAATTACTAACAAAATTACCTAACAAACACTAATAAAACATTACTAATTAATTAAAAAAAAGGCAAGGTGGCCTGCCAGGCCCAGCAGGCCCAGCAAGGGCCTGCCAGGCCCAGCAGGCAACGCCGCCGGCGCTGGAGGGGCGCGCGCGCGGCGGCGCACATGGCAACCGCCGCCGCACCGATCGGAGCCGCCTCGGAGCGGAGCTCGGCGGTGGCGGGTGTGCACGGCCTACCTCTCGACGTTCCGGCGAGGTCGCGGCGGCGGCGCGTAGGCCGTGCACGGTGCGGCAGCTGCTGGCGGCGGCGGCTCGCTGCGGCGGAGCGGAGCTCCCTCGGCGGCGGCGTGGAGGCGTGCCGGCAGAGTGGAGGTCCCTCGGCGGCATGGCGGCGGCAGCTCACGACGGTGGCGGTCCGGCGAGCGGTGGAGGAGCGGCGGCGGATTTCGATAGCCTGATGGCGTCCAATTTCTGAACTCGCGCCTCCGGGACTTAGAAATTTTCGCGGGCCACGCGCGGGAACTTATATTGGAGCACATTAGTACAAGCGGGACATATTGACCACCGCCGTTGGATTCTATATTATTTACTAACCCTAGGTACATGAAATATTAACTAACCCTAATTAACAAACCTTTAATTAAAAATCTTTTCATAGGCGGGCGTCATTGACCGCCGCCTGTACTAATATATTAGTACAGGCGGCTGTTGATGAGGGCCGCCTGTACTAATATATTAGTACAGGCGGCGGTCAATGACGCCCGCCTATGAAAAGATTTTTAATTAAAGGTTTGTTAATTAGGGTTAGTTAATATTTCATGTACCTAGGGTTAGTAAATAATATAGAATCCAAAGGTATACAAGAAGGGGAAAGAGGTTTTAATTAAGATTTGTTTAATTAAGTTAGAAAATAATATCATAGTCCAAAGGTATACAACAAGGGGAAATGTAAACATCTTGCTTAATAAGAAAGAGTAGCATTAGGTACAAATGATAAGTGATACATTAGTTACATGATAAACAATCTAGCGTGCTACAGTCCTTCCTTGTCCATCATGGCGCACCCAGGGCAAAGAGGTTTGCGGGATACTTTTCTCCACATTTTTTATCTTTTCTTCAAACTTTGTAAAAAGAGACATCTCGCTGAACTGGTTAACATCCTCTAAATCCATTACACCATCAACTCCTACAATTTGTTGCTTTCCAGGGATTGCTACGTGCTTTGGCTTTTGGGTACTTTTCTTTTTATTCGTAGATAGAATTTGTTCCACATAGAACACCTGTGCAGCACGGTTAGCAAGGATCCACAGATCATCTTTGTAACCTACTTTACTTAGATCAAGAACTCTTTGGCCATAGTTATCCACAGTGACATGTTTATCTTGAACCCATCGACATCGGAACACTGGAATCTGCAGGCGTGGACCATATTCAACCTCCCATATGTCATCAATGAATCCAAAGTATGTAGTTTCTTCACCAGTTGTTTCATCTACAGCCTCACATCGAACGCCACTATTCTGTGCCATGCGCTTGGTGTCCCTAAAACTGGTGGAAAATGTGAAGCCACTAATGTCATAGCTCTGCCATGATATGACCTGGCTTGATGGTCCAGATGCTAAAATCTTGATGGTTTCTGATTCATCTGTCATGTCCAAATTCTTTAGCCATGCGGTGAACCGACGCTTGTGTTCCTTGTGTACCCAATCATTTTTGCTTCCTGGATTCTCCTCATGAAGCTCTTTCATGTGCTGCTTGGTGAATGGGTCCATTATTATGAGTTGTTGTAGTATGCTGTAATGTACCTCTAGGACTATGTTGTAATCTGGCGGGATGAATGATTTCTGTCCCATCCTCCCTCGTCCACCAAGCCTTCCCTCATGTCGCAACGGAGGCAAACCAATTGATACCTGGTCTTTTAGGAGATTATTACATAATGGTCCTCAGACTCAATGGCCTCTTCTGTAGTGTATGCCTCTATCATGGAACCCTCCGGATGAGCACGATTTGACATATAGCCATTCAATATTGACATGAAACGCTCATACGTCCACATTTCATGGAAATACATGGGGCCCAATGCCTCAATTTGAGGCACCAAATGAACAATAAGGTGTACCATGATATCAAAGAACGATGGGGGAAAGCACATCTCCAACTGGCTCAATGTCTCTGCAGCAAATTTCTGTAGGGACTCTAACTCATCACCGATAATTACCTTCTCAGATATCTTATTGAAGAAGTAGCACAACCGTGTGATTGCCATCTTTAAGAACACTGGATTTATAGCCCTGATGGCAATAGGAAGAAAAGTGGTCAGCATTACATGACAATCATGTGAGTTGTAGTTGGTGAGTGTAAGGTCTTTCATCGAAACAAGACTCCTTATGTTGGAGCAGAAACCAGATGGAACTTTTAAATTCTTCAACCACACACGCATTGCATGTTTCTCCTCTCTGTTCAGGTTATAGCTTGCTGCCGGTAGATGGTACTTCCCATTCTCTAGGAGTACAGGGTGAAGTTCTTTTTTGATCTTTAAATGTTGCATGTCCAAACGTGAATTGAGACCTTCCTTTGTCTTGCTCTTTATGTCTAGCAAAGTTCCAACTACGCTGTCAAACACATTCTTCTGAACATGCATACCATCGATCGCATGTCGTACGTCTAAGTCTTTCCAGTACGATAAGTACTTAAAGAAAATAGACTTCTTCTTGAATGTGTCCCCCTCATTTGCCTTCACAACCTTTCTTGGTTTCCCATCTTTGGTCTTTTTTCCAAACACAAACTTGACATTCTCAACTATCTTATACACTCTGTGCCCTTTACTATAACCTGATGGAGCAGTAGATTTTGATTCATCCATATTGTCAAAGTACTTATTCATCTTTTGTAAGCGGTACTTATGGCCTGCCGGTAGCCACCTCCTATGCCTCATGTACACTATCTTGTTAGATGGAGGAAGAGACACGTGCCATGTTCCATCTATGCACTCTACACAACCAACCTTTCCCTTGAACTGGCCTGATAATGAGAAGAGAGCAGGATAATCATTAATTGTGACAATAATAATTGCTCTCAGTGTGAATGTCTCTTTGCGGAACGCATCGACCATTTTCACACCCACTTCCCATAGTATTTGCATCTCTTGCATTAAGGGCTCTAGAAATACATCCATATCAACTCCAGGTTGTGTAGGTCCAGAAATAAGAATGGTTAGCAAAAGATATTTTCTTTTTTGACACAACCATGAAGGAAGGTTGTATATTGTCATGATCACTGGCCATGTGCTGTGCGTGCTGCTCCTCTCGGCAAATGGATTCATTCCATTAGTACTCAGAGCAAACCTTACATTTCGTGGATCCTCGGCAAAGTCTGGATATTTCTTATCGAATTCTTGCCATTGCTTTGCATCGGCTGGATGTCGTAACTTTCCATCATCTTTCCTTTCATCAGAAGCATGCCAGGTCATAAGTTCCGCATCATCAGGGTTTGCAAACAAACACCTCAAACGATCAACCACAGGGAGATACCATATCACCAATGCAGGAATTCTTCTCAACGCATAATAGTCCACTTCGATATTGCTAGTGGGCTTTGAACGTTTGTCTTGTTGAGTCTTTGTTTGCGTCTTCTTTCGCTTCCTCCCTGAAGAAACAGAGGCTGCATTCTCTTCCTCTCGATAATCTTTATTCGTCTTGTACCTACTAGCACCACAGTTTGGACAACTGTCTAAGTCTTTATACTGATCACCCCGATATAGAATACAATGATTTCTACATGCGTGGATCTTCTCAACACCCATCGTAAGTGGACTGACTAGCTTCTTTACATAGTACGTGTTAGCAGGCACTTTGTTCTCCTTAGGAAGAAGGTCTCCAAGTACACGCAATAAATCATTGAAACTAGCATCGGACCAACCATATCTAGCCTTAATCGTCAAAAACTGAAGAACAGCCCGTAGTGTCGACCACTCTTTGGTACAACCTTTCGACTCGTCGTACAAAGGCTCTTCTGCTGCCTTCTTCAAGGCTTCCATTCGCTTCATGAAGAATATTGATGGATCCGCACAACGGTTCATTATTGCCTCTAAGAAATCTGCATCTTCAATGGCATCAGTGTTAACATGCTGAGTTTCATTAACATCGGACGTAGAATTATGAGTTTGATTGACATCTGGCATAGCATGATGGGTTTCATTGATATCTGGCATAGCATCACATTCATTGAGATATGGCATTGGACCCTCCACATTGATGTTACTTGCAGTGTTGTCAGTTGTCCGCATATAAGGTGTAGAACTACCCTCACCATGTTTTGTCCAAATCAAGTAGTCCTCCACAAATCCTCTGCAAACCAGATGAGAAGTGATTGCTTCCACATTGTCAAATACCACAATATTTTTACAGTCTGCGCATGGACAACATATGTGCTTCGCCTTTGTTCTCTGAGCATGTATCTTCATGGCATCAATAAATTTTTGGACCTCCACTACATAAGATGGGTCTAATCTTGATAAGTTGTACATCCATAATGACCTCTCCATATTTATCTGTAATTAGTTAGGAAAATATTGTATGTCACTCAAAAACAAAACGAAAATAACCCCTCATAACTAAGATTCTATCCTCCATCAATTAAATAGATATGAAAACCTACCTCTTACAGAATTTACAAAATAAAAAATTTAAATAATTATTTAAACTCATTTTTATAATTATAAGAATTAATTAAACGGAGATGGCATCTTGATTAACAAACCCTAAGTATAAGCAAAAATAACAAACCCTAAGTACATGAAATACTAACTAACCCTAATTAATAAACCATTAATTACTAACTAAATTAATTAACTAACCCTAAGTACATGAAATATCTAACCCTAAATAATAAACCATCAATTACTAACAAAAATTATTGAAAAACCTAAGGTACATGAAATAATAACTAACCCTATTTAACAAACCCTAAGTATAGACAATAATAACTAACCCTAATTAACAAAACATTAACTACTAAATTAATTCATAAACCCTAAGTACGTAGATTAAAAAACTAAATTAATTCACAGTTTATAATTACAGGAAATAAGTATAACAATTGACAAGACTTTATAAAGTGTTAATCATTATTCTATTACATAGATCTACTCACAAGAATTCTAAAAAGTATTTATTTTCTATAATCCGAGCAAGATACAATTTACTATGAATTTACAAAAAAAAAAAGCTAAAACTCTCTCCCTTGCCCTAGCTATGAACCCTAACCCTAACCCTAGATTTAGAGCACCTCCAATACAAGAATTGAACCAAAGAATCACTAAAAAAATGGCGACAACGACACTAACTAACCTTTTGGAAGTTTCTCACCAAAGAAATGAAGTTCAAAACCTCCCCCTTTGGAATCGCCACTTCTCTGTCCGCCACTGTGCACACAGCACGCGAGTAACTGTTCTTGTCTGGAGGTGGACGAAGGGAATTTATAGCAGCATTAACACAGGCGGTTGGTAAGGAGGACCGCCTGTGTAAAACAATTTACACAGGCGGCTCTCCTATCTCTACCGCCTGTGTAAATACGTGTATTTACACAGGCGGTTTATAATGTCAGCCGCCTGTGTAAATGGTATTTACACAGGCGGTTGTCATTGTAAACCGCCTGTGAAAATACACGTATTTACACAGGCGGTAGAGATAGGAGAGCCGCCTGTGTAAATTGTTTTACACAGGCGGTTCTCTTGCTGGGCCCACCTTATTTTTTTGTACTGGCGTCATGAAATTGTGAACCGCCTGTGAAAAAAAAACAACGTGCCAGCAAAAATGATTTCTGTAGTAGTGTATTAAACCTAATTAATCCATTATTAATATATGTATTACTGTAGTACAACATTGTCGAATCATGTTCTAATTAGGTTTAAAAGGACTAAACAAGGCCTAACCTTCCGTGTGAGTCAAAACCGAACCGTGGAGGCAGTATGGTTCGATTCGAACTCCAACCATACAGAATCTTTGCTCGGTTCGCATGCTACGGATGGTTCTGAACCATACTAAATAAAAAATGGGAAAAGTCCACGCATGGAGGCCTGAGGCCGGTAGTTTGCTCTGGCAACAGATAAGAGAAAGCTGACGCCTTTAATTTTCTAATCTAAAACAGAGGCCCACCAACAGAACCGAACACCACAGCTAGCGAAACATGGAGCGAGCAGACCGAACCGTATAACAGGAGTAGACCAGAGGAGTCGAACCGTGGTTGTCAGAAGCAAAAGCGGAGCTTTCGAACCAACCGGATTAATTGCCTCTGGCCAGCCCGAACCGTATAACCAGGAATAAATCCCTGCTCAACCGTGCTGCCCACGCGTCACCTACAGCACTGGCCACACCGCGACAGACAGCAATATTTATCCGAAATTTTAAATACTCCCCCGTCACTGTTCAACGCTTTCAGGTACTGCTCATCCACCTTTTACTGTTTGCGCACTTAAATCGTTCACTGGTTGGTTTTAGCCAAGCTTATCAGTCAGCTAACAGTATTTTTTTTTCACAGCAAATCAGCATTATCGGTCCAGAAACATACCAACAAACCGTGTTTTCCTCCGAACCACAATAACGTATCGACGTCTGGCAGTTTTTACCGCCGTGCGCCGGTTACTTCTACCAGTTTCCTTTCATCTACAGTGAGCTTCCTGCGCATTGGAAACACCGATCCCCAATCCGTGTTAAAGGTCTCGCTCGCGATAGCTCTCCACGCGTCCACGACTCGAAACGTCAGGCCCCACGCGCACTGCTCCGGCGATGTCTCCAGGGTTGCCCCCACCCGCCCAGCGTCCAATCCAACTTTCTCCCCAACCAGTTCCTCCTCTGCTCCTCCGTCAAGCCTCGTGCGGCAGGACGACGACACCGAGGTGCGCAGCCCGCCGGCGACCTTGGCCTCTGCCCAACAGTAGGAGGAAACGACCGCAAGGTGCGCTGCCCCTAGCGACAGCGACGACACGAGTTGCGGTGCCCAACTTCCCCATCTGCTCGCCTCCCCACCGGCCATGGTGGTCTTCTTCCTCGGCGAAACCCGGTCATGCTCCTGCCCGCTCCTCCGCCCCCTCACCTTCCGCGGGCCGACCCAACCCGACTTTGTGAGATTTCTCCATTCCTCTCTCTCTCAAGATCACACATAAATAGATGATTACATTTATTATTGTTCTCTCCCTGTGTTGATGCAGGTTACAGGTGCACCAACGAATTGGGGTGCTCCTCCACTGTCCATGCACGCCATGCTAAGAAAAGACTCGCACTGTGTTCGTGCCCTTCTTTTGAAATTACACAACTGCGGTTTTCAATGACGGGCGATGCTTATGTTGCTGTGCAGCTGCTATATTTGTGTAAATAAATAATAAAACCTTGCGTGTCATGCTAAGACTAACTGATACAATGCAACAGTTGGCATGTTGCGAAACTCATTAGCGCATTACACATGCAACAACTGGTCCTGTATATTGCATTCTTCCAAGCCATGCACTGTACAGACATATACCGAATTAAAGACAGCATCAGAAGGTGACAATGCTTATGCCCCGTTCGTTTGGATAAATCTGGATGAATTTGTGAGAGAAAAACACTGTTCCGAATAAAAAGAGAAGCGGATCAAACCGGGTTTAATGGCACGTCCTTTCCTTTGCTTCTCGGCTGGAAACAAAGTTTAAAAGCATCATTGACACATGTCCAATATTAATATTTCCAACTTTAATGAGAAAACTTCATACATAGATATTTTTTACCATATTTTTGTCCCTGACGTATCGTCCCCGCTGCCTTATGAACTCACACACATAGTATCCACAGTAGACCGATCCAGGTGGTTGCTTGTGGCACTATGTAATTAATGAGCAAAAGATTAAACTAAAATTGTCATGCCTTGTGTATTATTTATATGATGATATGTGTTCGGACAACTTACCGGATAATGGTGTTGTATCGTCAATGGCACACTAGGATCTGAGCGGGCGACGTCGACCGGTCCTTTTTACTTCTTATAAAACCGCCATGCCCTGTAGATATCGAATATAAAACACTATAGTTATTTAGAAACTCTAATTCATATAAGTACGGATGTGGTTGCATGTTGGCTCACCTTTCTAAATGAATCAGGAATGTTTGATACGACTGAGGAGGATAATGTAAGGAGTCTAGGACAAGCACATTCCCTTCGAATGGATAAATATAAAAAACAATCCAATGGTCACTGCATGAATAAACGAGTGAGCGACACATGTACTTAGGGTTAACACGATAATTTGAAGTACGTATACGAGGTCACGCTTACCCAAAGTTGTAGGGTGCCAATATAAAATCCCTGTACTTATATCTCAGCATTGCTCTACCGAGATAGAGGGCATATTTCTCCTCGTATTTTCGTTGCAATTCCTTTACAGCTTCTGCAACTTCTTCTAGTGTTTTGTCCTTCTCTATCTTTGCTCTATCTTCATTTGTAAGTACAAATTTGTGCATATTTTCTTGTAACCTGATTGGACTCAGGTAACCGACCATCGATCCTGTAGTTAACGATCTTTGCTCGTGGTCTTGCAAACTACATACAACATCCACATATTAGAGTTTATCACATTCCAAATTTAATAATAACAATGTGTGTGCATGAGTGATACTTACAGGCACCAGATTGTAATGAGTTGGACGTCAAGTTTCCTATAGTTCAACAGCAGGTGCATGTCCTCGAAGGTAACAAATGCCCTGCTTTTATCCTTGCCAGTAGCAAACACGTCTGCTGGTATGTCAACACTAACTGCATGCAGGCCAGCATTCACTGCTCTCATGTACCAGTCATGAAACCTTTTTATCGTCCATGGACCCTTTTCAAGCACCGTCCATTGCAGCATAGGCCTTCCGGGCACATAGTTACTGGGGACATTGACATAATCATCAACCGTTGGCTTTCTTATATCCTTAAGGGTCAATGGTGTATTTGATGGCGGTTCGACATGTACATCGCCACTTGGGGCTTCCTTTGTTGGTGGCACGGCTTCAGTTGCTTGGCCGGTGGCTTCCTTATTCTGTGACGGTTTGAGCTCAACGACTCGTGCCATCCGCTGCTTTCCAATCCCTTTTAGAAATAGAACTGTGCCTGCTGCTTTCCCCTTTTTTGGCTCATAGGGAGAAACCAATTTTGGAATTGGAAATTTCTTTGCCTTCTTGGAGGCCGGTGCTTGTGGGGGAGTTTGCTCTGCTTCCTTATGCTTTGGTGGTGGCGGGGGAGTTTGCTCATCTTCATTCTGCTTTGGTGGTGGCGGGGGAGTTTGCTCTACCTCCTTCTCTGGTGTTGTGTCCTTCTTGGCTGGCGGAGTCTGTTGCTCAGGCATGTTCTTGGCTGGCCCCTCGAGCTCATCCAACAAGAATGACATATCATGTATTGGGGATGACGACGGTGGCTCATAAATATACGGGGATGCTGGGGCATGCATTGGCGATGCTGGCTGTTGACTTGTTTCGGCCTCTTGGGATGCTTGATGCACTGGTGGAGAGGGTGCCGTTGGTGGATCAATCAACCTTACGTACCGTCTCGGCCATTGTATGAAGTTCTTGATTGCTTGTCCAAGCTTCTCTATACCCTCAGAGGTCGGGATGTCGATGAAGTCGTCTTCATATCCACTCTCGACCGTCAACACTTCCACCCTACAGTATGCATCTTGCATCTCAACACCATGGAACCTACGTCCAGGGATGGCATTGCCTGTGGCCACTTGCTTTGTATGCTGATTCCTAAGGCCATATCCAATTAACAATGAGCAAGGCCAAGGTTTATCAATATCGTCAACTGGATAATGGTCCTGATTTGATGTTGACGCTATACTGCTTGGAAAGGGCATAGATTGTGTGGCCATCTCCTGGCTACCCAAGGGTTGAGCTGGGACATGCTGCATATATGAAGGAGCTTGTGATGACATCTGTTGAGCAGACACTGCTCCTGCCAACCGCTTCATCACTTCAGGATCAGGGTTTTTAACAAAGTCTTCCATCAAATCCCTAAATTTTTTGGCAGCCTGCTGCTCAAAAAAATCCTTCATGTGCTCCTTATGTCGTTCTCTTTTCTTATACATGCCTTTCCACTCTTCACCAAACCCTTCTTTCCAGGTGGTTGTAGATGAGACGCCCCGTACACGACCTGGATGCTCGGGGTTACCTACAACATGATATTTAATGTCAGTGTCGATTTCTATTTTACTCGAACAAAATGGAAAATATAATTTTGTTACCTAGAGCATGGGAAAGGCTGTCCCTCTCCCTCTGTGACTTGAAGGCACCTGTCTTTTCCAGGTTTGTTGCTTCCAAAACCTTCTCGGCAACTGGCTTGATCTCATCGGGACAGGAGATCTCATCGCTCTCAGTGTTTGCCTTCCGAGCGCGAAGCCAATTCGCACTTCGTTCTGGCACTATATCTGTCAATGCCAACTTGCCCTCTCTCCTCTTTGCTTCGTCTTCTGCCCTCCATTTAGGAATCTTGGTCTTGTAACCGCCAGTGCCGAGGTGGTGGTGGTACTTGTTCTTCTTCGCAAGTCTTGAGGCGGCTTGGCTCTTAGCCTTGGAGTCGTCGGAGTTTTTTATGACACTAAAATGTGCCCACTGTTCTGCTGTGATAGGGTACCGCTTCGTTGGGTCCCGCCCCTTCTGCAGCCACTTTTTATTCATATCGTGTCTGTAGCCCCGGAATGATATTGCTAACTGCTTCATGACATGACCCTTGACCAAACCTTCTGTTCTCTCCGGGAAAATAAACTTAGTGCACAATCGAGTCCAACAATTCTTCCTCTTTCCTTCAGGCACCATACTCCAATCACTCTAGGTGATATCAAATTCTTCCTTTACTAACCATCCAATGGCGGCCCTAAATTTGGGTAGCGCCTCTAGAGGTGCTAAGGGCTCTCCGCTCGGGCTAATCTCTGTAATCCTATAAACTTCTTCTGGAAATCTATTCCTTCTTCTATCTCCTCGTGCCCGATCACTCTTTTTCTTTGTACTTCTTTGCTCGGAGGATGTCCCAGTCGTTTGAGGCGCCGTGTCCTTATGAACATCTTGTGACTCTACCTCCATTTCGGCAACAACTTGAGAGAACACCTCCTGTCAATTCAATTGTTAGGTACATACATACACATGCATTATTCTCTCGTATAGACAATCTACGAGCATATATACCTCATCATCATTTGGCTCATCTTCAGGCTTGTAATTAGGGTCACGTTCCAACTCAAGACGGGCCTTCTTAGCTCTAGGAGATTCATGTGGTGATACGCTCGGGCTCCTATAAGGTTCGGATCCAGAGGAATCAGATCCCCATGTACCTATCTGGGCATCGGCCTGCTCAGCATTTGATGGAGTACTCATCTGCATGAAATATAAGTATAACCACGGAATATAAGTATAAACATGGAATACAAGTATTAACATGAATTACATAGCCTAATCAATTAGCGAACCTATTATTAACAAACCTAATTAACTAACACTAATTTGCAAACCCTAAATAATGAATATTAAATAGGAAACCCTATTTAACAAACTAATTATTATTTCACAAACCCTAATTATGCATGAAATATAAGTATTAACATGGAAAAAACATAGCTAAATTATGGAAAAACCCTAACAAAAAACATAGTAAGCCCTAACAAAAAAAATTAGCTAATTACTAACAAAATTACCTAACAAACACTAATAAAACATTACTAATTAATTAAAAAAAAGGCAAGGCGGCCTGCTAGGCCCAGCAGGCCCAGCAAGGGCCTGCCAGGCCCAGCAGGCAACGCCGCCGACGCTGGAGGGGCACGCGCGCGGCGGCGCACATGGCAGCCGCCGCCGCACCGATCGGAGCCGCCTCGGAGCAGAGCTCGGCGGTGGCGGGTGTGCACGGCCTACCTCTCGGCGTTCCGGCGAGGTCGCGGCGGCGGCGCGTAGGCCGTGCACGGTGCGGCAGCTGCTGGCGGCGGCGGCTCGCTGCGGCGGAGCGGAGCTCCCTCGGCGGCGGCGTGGAGGCGTGCCAGCGGAGTGGAGGTCCCTCGACGGCGTGGCAGCGGCAGCTCACGACGGTGGCGGTCCGGCGAGCGGTGGAGGAGCGGCGGCGGATTTCGGCAGCCTGACGGCGTCCAATTTCTGAACTCGCGCCTCCGGGACTTAAATTTTCGCGGGCCACGCGCGGGAACTTATATTGGAGCACATTAGTACAGGCGGGCCATATTGACCACCGCCTGTAAAAATCTTTTCACAGGCGGGCGTCATTGACCGCCGCCTGTACTAATATATTAGTACAGGCGGCTGTTGATGAGGGCCACCTGTACTAATACATTAGTACAGGCGGCCCTCATCAACAGCCGCCTGTACTAATATATTAGTACAGGCGGCGGTCAATGACGCCCGCCTGTGAAAAGATTTTTAATTAAAGGTTTGTTAATTAGGGTTAGTTAATATTTCATGTACCTAGGGTTAGTAAATAATATAGAATCCAAAGGTATACAAGAAGGGGAAAGAGGTTTTAATTAAGATTTGTTTAATTAAGTTAGAAAATAATATCATAGTCCAAAGGTATACAATAAGGGCAAATGTAAACATCTTGCTTAATAAGAAAGAGTAGCATTAGGTACAAATGATAAGTGATACATTAGTTACATGATAAACAATCTAGCGTGCTACAGTCCTTCCTTGTCCATCATGGCGCACCCAGGGCAAAGAGGTTTGCGGGATACTTTTCTCCACATTTTTTATCTTTTCTTCAAACTTTGTAAAAAGAGACATCTCGCTGAACTGGTTAACATCCTCTAAATCCATTACACCATCAACTCCTACAATTTGTTGCTTTCCAGGGATTGCTACGTGCTTTGGCTTTTGGGTACTTTTCTTTTCATTCGTAGAAGAATTTGTTCCACATAGAACACCTGTGCAGCACGGTTAGCAAGGATCCACGGATCATCTTTGTAACCTACTTTACTTAGATCAAGAACTCTTTGGCCATAGTTATCCACAGTGACATGTTTATCTTGAACCCATCGACATCGGAACACTGGAATCTGCAGGCGTGGACCATATTCAACCTCCCATATGTCATCAATGAATCCAAAGTATGTAGTTTCTTCACCAGTTGTTTCATCTACAGCCTCACATCGAACGCCACTATTCTGTGCCATGCGCTTGGTGTCCCTAAAACTGGTGGAAAATGTGAAGCCACTAATGTCATAGCTCTGCCATGATATGACCTGGCTTGATGGTCCAGATGCTAAAATCTTGATGGTTTCTGATTCATCTGTCATGTCCAAATTCTTTAGCCATGCGGTGAACCGACGCTTGTGTTCCTTGTGTACCCAATCATTTTTGCTTCCTGGATTCTCCTCATGAAGCTCTTTCATGTGCTGCTTGGTGAATGGGTCTATTATTATGAGTTGTTGTAGTATGCTGTAATGTACCTCTAGGACTATGTTGTAATCTGGCGGGATGAATGATTTCTGTCCCATCCTCCCTCGTCCACCAAGCCTTCCCTCATGTCGCAACGGAGGCAAACCAATTGATACCTGGTCTTTTAGGAGATTATTACATAATGGTCCTCCAGACTCAATGGCCTCTTCTGTAGTGTATGCCTCTATCATGGAACCCTCCGGATGAGCACGATTTGACATATAGCCATTCAATATTGACATGAAACGCTCATACGTCCACATTTCATGGAAATACATGGGGCCCAATGCCTCAATTTGAGGCACCAAATGAACAATAAGGTGTACCATGATATCAAAGAACGATGGGGGAAAGCACATCTCCAACTGGCTCAATGTCTCTGCAGCAAATTTCTGTAGGGACTCTAACTCATCACCGATAATTACCTTCTCAGATATCTTATTGAAGAAGTAGCACAACCGTGTGATTGCCATCTTTAAGAACACTGGATTTATAGCCCTGATGGCAATAGGAAGAAAAGTGGTCAGCATTACATGACAATCATGTGAGTTGTAGTTGGTGAGTGTAAGGTCTTTCATCGAAACAAGACTCCTTATGTTGGAGCAGAAACCAGATGGAACTTTTAAATTCTTCAACCACACACGCATTGCATGTTTCTCCTCTCTGTTCAGGTTATAGCTTGCTGCCGGTAGATGGTACTTCCCATTCTCTAGGAGTACAGGGTGAAGTTCTTTTTTAATCTTTAAATGTTGCATGTCCAAACGTGAATTGAGACCTTCCTTTGTCTTGCTCTTTATGTCTAGCAAAGTTCCAACTACGCTGTCAAACACATTCTTCTGAACATGCATACCATCGATCGCATGTCGTACGTCTAAGTCTTTCCAGTACGATAAGTACTTAAAGAAAATAGACTTCTTCTTGAATGTGTCCCCCTCATTTGCCTTCACAACCTTTCTTGGTTTCCCATCTTTGGTCTTTTTTCCAAACACAAACTTGACATTCTCAACTATCTTATACACTCTGTGCCCTTTACTATAACCTGATGGAGCAGTAGATTTTGATTCATCCATATTGTCAAAGTACTTATTCATCTTTTGTAAGCGGTACTTATGGCCTGCCGGTAGCCACCTCCTATGCCTCATGTACACTATCTTGTTAGATGGAGGAAGAGACACGTGCCATGTTCCATCTATGCACTCTGCACAACCAACCTTTCCCTTGAACTGGCCTGATAATGAGAAGAGAGCAGGATAATCATTAATTGTGACAATAATAATTGCTCTCAGTGTGAATGTCTCTTTGCGGAACGCATCGACCATTTTCACACCCACTTCCCATAGTATTTGCATCTCTTGCATTAAGGGCTCTAGAAATACATCCATATCAACTCCAGGTTGTGTAGGTCCAGAAATAAGAATGGTTAGCAAAAGATATTTTCTTTTTTGACACAACCATGAAGGAAGGTTGTATATTGTCATGATCACTGGCCATGTGCTGTGCGTGCTGCTCCTCTCGGCAAATGGATTCATTCCATCAGTACTCAGAGCAAACCTTACATTTCGTGGATCCTCGGCAAAGTCTGGATATTTCTTATCGAATTCTTGCCATTGCTTTGCATCGGCTGGATGTCGTAACTTTCCATCATCTTTCCTTTCATCAGAAGCATGCCAGGTCATAAGTTCCGCATCATCAGGGTTTGCAAACAAACACCTCAAACGATCAACCACAGGGAGATACCATATCACCAATGCAGGAATTCTTCTCAACGCATAATAGTCCACTTCGATATTGCTAGTGGGCTTTGAACGTTTGTCTTGTTGAGTCTTTGTTTGCGTCTTCTTTCGCTTCCTCCCTGAAGAAACAGAGGCTGCATTCTCTTCCTCTCGATAATCTTTATTCGTCTTGTACCTACTAGCACCACAGTTTGGACAACTGTCTAAGTCTTTATACTGATCACCCCGATATAGAATACAATGATTTCTACATGCGTGGATCTTCTCAACACCCATCGTAAGTGGACTGACTAGCTTCTTTGCATAGTACGTGTTAGCAGGCACTTTGTTCTCCTTAGGAAGAAGGTCTCCAAGTACACGCAATAAATCATTGAAACTAGCATCGGACCAACCATATCTAGCCTTAATCGTCAAAAACTGAAGAACAGCCCGTAGTGTCGACCACTCTTTGGTACAACCTTTCGACTCGTCGTACAAAGGCTCTTCTGCTGCCTTCTTCAAGGCTTCCATTCGCTTCATGAAGAATATTGATGGATCCGCACAACGGTTCATTATTGCCTCTAAGAAATCTGCATCTTCAATGGCATCAGTGTTAACATGCTGAGTTTCATTAACATCGGACGTAGAATTATGAGTTTGATTGACATCTGGCATAGCATGATGGGTTTCATTGATATCTGGCATAGCATCACATTCATTGAGATATGGCATTGGACCCTCCACATTGATGTTACTTGCAGTGTTGTCAGTTGTCCGCATATAAGGTGTAGAACTACCCTCACCATGTTTTGTCCAAATCAAGTAGTCCTCCACAAATCCTCTGCAAACCAGATGAGAAGTGATTGCTTCCACATTGTCAAATACCACAATATTTTTACAGTCTGCGCATGGACAACATATGTGCTTCGCCTTTGTTCTCTGAGCATGTATCTTCATGGCATCAATAAATTTTTGGACCTCCACTACATAAGATGGGTCTAATCTTGATAAGTTGTACATCCATAATGACCTCTCCATATTTATCTGTAATTAGTTAGGAAAATATTGTATGTCACTCAAAAACAAAACGAAAATAACCCCTCATAACTAAGATTCTATCCTCCATCAATTAAATAGATATGAAAACCTACCTCTTACAGAATTTACAAAATAAAAAATTTAAATAATTATTTAAACTCATTTTTATAATTATAAGAATTAATTAAACGGAGATGGCATCTTGATTAACAAACCCTAAGTATAAGCAAAAATAACAAACCCTAAGTACATGAAATACTAACTAACCCTAATTAATAAACCATTAATTACTAACTAAATTAATTAACTAACCCTAAGTACATGAAATATCTAACCCTAAATAATAAACCATCAATTACTAACAAAAATTATTGAAAAACCTAAGGTACATGAAATAATAACTAACCCTATTTAACAAACCCTAAGTATAGACAATAATAACTAACCCTAATTAACAAAACATTAACTACTAAATTAATTCATAAACCCTAAGTACGTAGATTAAAAAACTAAATTAATTCACAGTTTATAACTACAGGAAATAAGTATAACAATTGACAAGACTTTATAAAGTGTTAATCATTATTCTATTACATAGATCTACTCACAAGAATTCTAAAAAGTATTTATTTTCTATAATCCGAGCAAGATACAATTTACTATGAATTTACAAAAAAAAAAGCTAAAACTCTCTCCCTTGCCCTAGCTATGAACCCTAACCCTAACCCTAGATTTAGAGCACCTCCAATACAAGAATTGAACCAAAGAATCACTAAAAAAAATGGCGACAACGACACTAACTAACCTTTTGGAAGTTTCTCACCAAAGAAATGAAGTTCAAAACCTCCCCCTTTGGAATCGCCACTTCTCTGTCCGCCACTGTGCACACAGCACGCGAGTAACTGTTCTTGTCTGGAGGTGGACGAAGGAAATTTATAGCAGCATTAACACAGGCGGTTGGTAAGGAGGACCGCCTGTGTAAAACAATTTACACAGGCGGCTCTCCTATCTCTACCGCCTGTGTAAATACGTGTATTTACACAGGCGGTTTATAATGTCAGCCGCCTGTGTAAATACCATTTACACAGGCGGCTGACATTATAAACCGCCTGTGTAAATACACGTATTTACACAGGCGGTAGAGATAGGAGAGCCGCCTGTGTAAATTGTTTTACACAGGCGGTTCTCTTGCTGGGCCCACCTTATTTTTTGTACTGGCGTCATGAAATTGTGAACCGCCTGTGAAAAAAAAACAACGTGCCAGCAAAAATGATTTCTGTAGTAGTGTATTAAACCTAATTAATCCATCATTAATATATGTATTACTGTAGTACAACATTGTCGAATCATGTTCTAATTAGGTTTAAAAGGACTAAACAAGGCCTAACCTTCCGTGTGAGTCAAAACCGAACCGTGGAGGCAGTATGGTTCGATTCGAACTCCAACCATACAGAATCTTTGCTCGGTTCGCATGCTACGGATGGTTCTGAACCATACTAAATAAAAAATGGGAAAAGTCCACGCATGGAGGCCTGAGGCCGGTAGTTTGCTCTGGCAACAGATAAGAGAAAGCTGACGCCTTTAATTTTCTAATCTAAAACAGAGGCCCACCAACAGAACCGAACACCACAGCTAGCGAAACATGGAGCGAGCAGACCGAACCGTATAACAGGAGTAGACCAGAGGAGTCGAACCGTGGTTGTCAGAAGCAAAAGCGGAGCTTTCGAACCAACCGGATTAATTGCCTCTGGCCAGCCCGAACCGTATAACCAGGAATAAATCCCTGCTCAACCGTGCTGCCCACGCGTCACCTACAGCACTGGCCACACCGCGACAGACAGCAATATTTATCCGAAATTTTAAATACTCCCCCGTCACTGTTCAACGCTTTCAGGTACTGCTCATCCACCTTTTACTGTTTGCGCACTTAAATCGTTCACTGGTTGGTTTTAGCCAAGCTTATCAGTCAGCTAACAGTATTTTTTTTTCACAGCAAATCAGCATTATCGGTCCAGAAACATACCAACAAACCGTGTTTTCCTCCGAACCACAATAACGTATCGACGTCTGGCAGTTTTTACCGCCGTGCGCCGGTTACTTCTACCAGTTTCCTTTCATCTACAGTGAGCTTCCTGCGCATTGGAAACACCGATCCCCAATCCGTGTTAAAGGTCTCGCTCGCGATAGCTCTCCACGCGTCCACGACTCGAAACGTCAGGCCCCACGCGCACTGCTCCGGCGATGTCTCCAGGGTTGCCCCCACCCGCCCAGCGTCCAATCCAACTTTCTCCCCAACCAGTTCCTCCTCTGCTCCTCCGTCAAGCCTCGTGCGGCAGGACGACGACACCGAGGTGCGCAGCCCGCCGGCGACCTTGGCCTCTGCCCAACAGTAGGAGGAAACGACCGCAAGGTGCGCTGCCCCTAGCGACAGCGACGACACGAGTTGCGGTGCCCAACTTCCCCATCTGCTCGCCTCCCCACCGGCCATGGTGGTCTTCTTCCTCGGCGAAACCCGGTCATGTTCCTGCCCGCTCCTCCGCCCCCTCACCTTCCGCGGGCCGACCCAACCCGACTTTGTGAGATTTCTCCATTCCTCTCTCTCTCAAGATCACACATAAATAGATGATTACATTTATTATTGTTCTCTCCCTGTGTTGATGCAGGTTACAGGTGCACCAACGAATTGGGGTGCTCCTCCACTGTCCATGCACGCCATGCTAAGAAAAGACTCGCACTGTGTTCGTGCCCTTCTTTTGAAATTACACAACTGCGGTTTTCAATGACGGGCGATGCTTATGTTGCTGTGCAGCTGCTATATTTGTGTAAATAAATAATAAAACCTTGCGTGTCATGCTAAGACTAACTGATACAATGCAACAGTTGGCATGTTGCGAAACTCATTAGCGCATTACACATGCAACAACTGGTCCTGTATATTGCATTCTTCCAAGCCATGCACTGTACAGACATATACCGAATTAAAGACAGCATCAGAAGGTGACAATGCTTATGCCCCGTTCGTTTGGATAAATCTGGATGAATTTGTGAGAGAAAAACACTGTTCCGAATAAAAAGAGAAGCGGATCAAACCGAGTTTAATGGCACGGGAACGGGCCCTGTCACTTTTCGACCTTCATATGCCTCTAATAGAAAACACCAGTGGGGCTGCCACGTCTCATAACACACGCATGATGCCGGCGCAGCGGACCGCGCCCATGTGTGCTAATCATACTTCTGTTCGCATGTTTTCGAACCATACGGTTCGCTGGAGGTGCCCTTAACAGTCCAAAACAAGCCACGTGTGCGCAAGGAGCCGATTTGAACATGCCACCGTGGACACTGGACGCGGGCCAGTTGCCGACTTTGCAAAAAATACCCTGCTCATTACTCTCTCACAGGGGCTCCGGCGCCGGCGTGGTTGGCGTCGAACCTGCCATCCTCGTCTGAGGGGCCGTCCGCCCGTGAGCTCGCGTGCCTCGGGCGCCGGACGCCAACGTCTGCTCGCCGCCGTCGGAGACCACGCGAGCGGCGCCGTGGTGGTGTCCTCGCCCGCGTGCGCCGAGGCGTGCTTCACGGAGCATGACGTGGCCTTCGCCTGTTGGATTTATTATGGGTTAGGCCCATTTATATATCTAATAAATTAATAACTCTATGGCTTGTAATTGTGGGTATTATTATTTGTACCGGGTTGGAAGTTAAAAGGACGTTGACTCAACTTAAATGATTGGAATGGATCCGTCTAATTTGAGAAGTTGAGAAACGGACAAGGGCGTGCCACACGCGCGCGCGCGCCGCCGCCGCCGGCCGGGCCGTGGCAGGCGGGCGTGGTGTGGTGTTCCCTTGTGATTCTTCCAACTCCGGATAAAAAAGAGAACACATTCCAGAAACAAAGTTCAGTTGCTCGATAGCTTTCCTCATCTCGTAACTCTGCGCACATGGAGGAGCGAGAGGGCAGATGCCTCCGAAGCCCTTGTCGTTTGGGACCTTGCACGGGGGATCGGCAATTAGGTTTTTGGGGAGCGTCTACGCGACTGCCCAAGAGTCTCCGTACGTCGTCTTCTTCCTGATCACCGGCGTCTCCTTCCTCGAGGAAATATTTTCTTCTCCTACAGCATGTCGACTTCAGAATCACGGACGGGAGGGTATGATCATTTAATCTTCTCTCAGTTTGTTCCATATGTCCAGTCTTGCCATTTTATAAGATGACTTATGTCTGTTTCTGTCAAATATATGCTCTGCGTATGTGCTTTATTGTTACAGTCATGTTGCTTCATATGTAGCCTTATGCTTGTTGCAAATATGAGATGTATATCATACCAGTTTCTCTCTGTTATGATTTATGAATCAAGTTCACATGTTTTTGATTTTCATATGTTTCACATGATACATGATCTAGCATGTATTTTCACCATAGATATAATCGATATTATGATTTCAATGATTAATATTTCTTTATATGTCATCATCATGCTGTTAAATTATGGAATTAAAATGACATGGAAATTGCCTATTATTCTAACAATTCAAAAACCTAATTTTAGGCATTTTTCTATCAGAGGTTTTGCTGCTGTGTTAAAGCCTGATCCTTTTGATGGTAAAAACTTCTTGGTTTGGAAAGCTAAGATGGAATTATGGCTCACTGCAATGTCATGTTATCATATCTCTGATGGCAAACCTGCTGAAAGGATCTAACAATGCCTAGAGGGGGGTGAATAGGCGTATCTAAAAATTTACTGCAAATGCTAAGTTCAATTCTGTCAGCCACTGTCGGAAGTCCCGACGTTTGGGCCGGAACTTCCGACGTTGTCAGAAGTTCCGACGCAAACGTCAGCAGTCCCGACGCCTAAGTGAACTACAAAAGCAGTGCCAAATTTAACTTTGCGGATAAATAATCTTACAACCTCACTTCCTAGTGATTTGGTGAAGATGTTGGGTCACTCCCTTGACGCCTTAATGCCTCCAATTCATAGATCGAGTCCAAACCCTAAAATAGAGATTTTGGAGATAAAGAGACAAATACATACAAGTAATCTCAAGCAATCACAACAACAACAAGCACGCGGAACACAAGGATTTATCCCGAGGTTCGGCAACCCCACAAAGGAGCTCCTACGTCCTCGTTGTTGAGGTGACCACTAAGGTCGGAGTCTTTTCCACCTCCTTGCCTCTCTCAAAGTGACCACAAAGGTCACTTGAGCTTTCCACTAAGAAATCAAAGGGTGATACAAACTTCCCAAGGCTCTTCCACAAGATAGAAGCTCTTGGGCAATGTCTAGCCGGCTAGGGGCAAAGCCCCAAGAGTAATAGACGCAAAGACAACCGGCTTGATGAAGAAATCAAGTGCTCAAGCTTTCCAAAGTGATACTCTCACTTAATTCACTCTCCTTTCACTCAAAAACTAAGGGAATCGAAGATTGGAGCAAAGGAGGAAGGAGAGGGGTGATTTGGTTGCTTGGGAGCTGTTCAGCACGAAGTGAGTCAACTGTGAAATGAGTTCATAATGGTTAGAAGTGAAGAGAGGAGTATTTATACTCCAAGTGAAAACCCAACCGTTTAGATCTACGTCGGAAGTCCCGACGCAGATCCCGGGACTTCCGACAGCAACAGAAAACACTGTACACAATGGGTCGGAAGTTCACGGGTGAAAGTTAGTGTCGGAACTCCCGGCAAACGTTGGGACTTCCGACGGTCGGAACTCCCGACATACGTCAGGACTTCCGACGAGCTTAGTTAAACAAGCAGCCAGCACCGTTGATGCCGGGACTCCCGGCAAGGGTCAGGACAGTGTCGGAACTCCCGGCGAACGTCGGGACTTCCGACGGTCGGAACTCCCGACGAACGTCGGGACTTCCGACGTGCACAGAAAGCGAGCAGTCAGAAGCACAGGAGCCGGGACTCCTGGCTTAGGTCGGGACTTCCGACTGTCGGGAGTTTCGACATACGTCGGGACTTCCGACATCAAAAGTCATAGAAAAATTATTTTATGTGCTCGTGAAGTGCTAGAGTGACTCTCTTTTGATTTTAATTAAATGCTTGAGCACTCTATCTTCCTCAGACCAACTAAACTTGCATCCTTCTTTATAGTGCGGCGGATCCTAAACTCAAAAACAAAAATAAAACCTTTGGAGATCATTTTGAGTTCGTCCGCCTTTACAACTTCAAGAATTGAGGGATACCATTTCATCTTTATCAACTCTTTGAATCTTTCATGGGACTAATAGCTGCAACATATCTTATTAAGATCACATTAGTCCCTAATTTGGATATCATCAATACACCAAAACCCACATAGGGGGCAAATGCACTTTCACCTGCTAACTTGCCTCCTGGGGATGAGGCTAAGTTTAAGGCTGATGACAACCTCTTTCGAGGTGCAGTGATTAGCGCACTTGATCCAAAATTCCAGAAAAGCTATATCATCCTTCCTACAGGGAAAGAGCTGTGGGATGCACTTATGGGAAAGTTTGGAGTTACCGATGCTGGTAGCGAGTTGTATCTCATGGAACAGCTGTATGACTACAAGATGGTTGAGAACCGATCTGTAGTGGAACAGGCTCATGAGATTCAGGCACTAGCTAAGGAACTTGAGCTCTTTCCATGTGTCTTACCTGACAAGTTTGTGGCTGGCGGTATAATCGCCAAGTTACCACCTTCTTGGAAGGACTTTGCTACCTCACTCAAACATAAGAGACAGGAGTTCAATGTTGAAGAGCTCATTGGTACTCTTGATGTTGAGGAGAGAGCGAGAGCAAAAGACAATGGAAAGAGTGTTGAGACCTCTACTGCTAATGTGGTACAGAAGAGAAACTCTAGATTCCACAAGTATAAAAAGAAGAAAAACCAGAACAGCTTTTATTTTTGACAACTAAGTCTGTTCAAACAGCACAGCTTAAAAAGAAGAACAACAACAAGAGAGATGGAGGCTACTTTGTTTGTGGCAGTGAACAGCACTGGGCAAGTGAGTGTCCTGAGCGCAAGTTCAAGCAGGAAAAGAAATCAGCAAATGTTGTCACTACTGATACTGGAGAAGGAGCAACTAGGTATGGTAATTCTTTACCATTTGTTCTTTTAGTATGTAATTCACCTGAGTGGTGGATGGATAGTGGTGCAAACATTCATGTATGTGCTGATGTTTCTCTGTTTTCTTCCTACCAGGTCGAGAGGTCTGGCGCCTTGTTGATGGGAAATGGGTCGCGTGCTCATGTTCTTGGTGTTGGTACGGTCATTCTGAAGTTTACTTCGGGAAAGACGGTGCCATTGAAGAGCGTGCAGCATGTGCCCTCCATCAAGAAGAATCTTATTAGTGCGTCTATGCTATGTCGAGATGGCTACAAAATTGTTCTAGAGTCGAATAAATGTGTTGTGTCGAAACATGGTTCTTTTGTTGGTAAAGGATATGATTGCGGAGGCTTGTTTCGCTTATCGCTGCATGATGTGTGTAATAAAATGATGAATTATGTTAATATTTCTGATGAGTCGGATTTATGGCATTCATGTTTCTGTCATGCAAGTTTTGGTTGTCTTATGCGGTTAGCAAATCTAAATTTAATTCCTAAATTCAATTTGGTCAAAAAGTCTAAGTGCCATGTATGTGTTGAATCAAAACAACCCCACAAGCCTCACAAGGCTGCTGAGGTGAGGAATTTAGCACCTCTAGAACTTGTCCATTCTGATTTGTGCGAAATGAATGGAATTTTGACTAAAGGCAATAAAAGATACTTCCTCACGTTTATAGATGACTCCACCAGGTTTTGCTATGTGTATCTCTTAAAAACAAAAGATGAAGCGTTTAATTATTTTAAGACCTATAAAGCTGAAGTTGAGAACCAACTTGAGAGGAAAATAAAGCGGTTAAGGTCCGGTCGAGGTGGAGAATATTTCTCTAATGTCTTCGATGAGTTTTGTGTGAAACATGGTATTGTTCATGAGAGGACACCACCATTCTCACCACAATCCAATAGGATTGCTGAAAGGAAAAAACCGCACTCTAACAGAGTTAGTGAATGCCATGTTGAGTACAGCGGGATTATCTAAGGAATGGTGAGGTGAGGCAATTTTGGCAGCATGTCATGTCCTGAACAGAGTTTCAACAAAGAACAAAGAGATCACACCATTTGAGGAATGGAAAAAGAGAAGATTAAATCTCTCATATTTGCGGACTTGGGGTTGCTTGGCTAAAGTAAACGTGCCAATCAACAAAAAGCGTAAACTTAGGCCTAAAACTGTTGATTGTATTTTCCTTGGTTATGCATTTCACAACGTTGGTTATAGGTTCTTAATTATAAAATCTAAAGTTCCTGATATGTATGTTGATACAATCATGGAATCTAGAGACGCTATATTTTTTGAGAATGAATTTCCAATGAAGAATACACCTAGTGAAACAAGTCATGAGACTATAATTCCCCATGAACACGAACTGTCTATTCCAACAGATCATGCTGAAGATTCTCATGTGCACATCCCTGAGGAGGATGACACTATAGTCACTCGAAAGAGCAAGAGACAGAGGGTTGCAAAATCCTTTGGTGATGACTATTTAGTGTACCTTGTGGAAGATATACCAACCACCATTAGAGAGGCATATTCTTCTCCTGATGTTGACTTGTGGAAGGAAGCAATAAGGAGTGAGATGGATTCTATTATGTCTAATGGAACTTGGGAGGTCGTTGACCGTCCTTATGGTTGTCAACCTATAGGTTGCAAATGGATTTTCAAGAAAAAGCTTAGGCCTGATGGTACAATTGAGATGTACAAGGCAAGGCTTGTGGCCAAAGGATATACTCAAAAAGAGGGTGAAGATTTCTTTGACACATATTCACCAGTTGCTCAATTGACTATAATTCGCACCTTAATTGCCGTGGCTACCTCTTATGGTCTTATCATTCATCAGATGGATGTTAAGACAACTTTCCTGAATGGAGAGTTAGAAGAGGAGATCTATATGGATCAGCCAGAAGAGTTCATTACGGATGGTCAAGAGAACAAGGTGTGCAGGTTGTTAAAATCATTATATGGCCTAAAACAAGCACCTAAGCAATGGCATGAAAGGTTTGATAATACTTTAACATCTAACGATTTCTCTGTGAATAAAGCTAACACGTGTGTGTGTATTATCGATATGGTGGGGGTGAAGCTGTTATGCTGTGCCTATATGTTGATGACATCCTGATCTTTGGATCAAATCTCAATGTGATTAAGGAAGTAAAGAAACTTCTGTCGAGCAATTTTGAAATGAAAGATTTAGGAGAAGCTAATGTTATTTTAAACATCAAGCTTATTAGAGAAGGTGATGGTGGGGTAACTCTGTTACAGTCCCACTATGTGGAAAAGGTATTAAGTCGCTTTGGTTTTAGTGACTGTGATCCTCCTCCCACGCCTTATGATTCTAGCGTGCTACTGAGGAAAAATCAAAGAATAGCAAGGGATCAACTGACATACTCCCAGATCATTGGCTCACTCATGTACCTTGCGAGTGTGACAAGGCCTGACATCTCATATGCTGTGAGCAAGTTGAGCCGGTTTGTGTTAAACCCGGGAGATGATCACTAGCATGCTCTTGAGAGAGTGATGCGTTATCTGAAAGGTACTATGACTTATGGTATTCATTATACTGGACATCCAAAAGTGCTGGAAGGCTATTGTGATGTCAACTGGATTTCTGATGCTGATGAGCTATATGCCACGAGCGGATATGTGTTTCTGCTTACAGGTGGCGCTGTTTCCTGGAAGTCTTGCAAGCAGACTATCTTAACGAAGTCTACAATGGAAGCAGAACTCGCTGCATTGGACACTGCTGGAGCTGAGGCCGAGTGGCTTCGTGATTTCCTGTTGGATTTATCGGAAGTTGAAAAACCGATACCGGCTATTTCAATGAACTGTGACAACCAGACCGTGATCACAAAGGTCAACAGTTCCAGGAATAACATGAAGTCCACAAGGCATGTTAAAAGAAGATTAAAGACTGTCAGAAAGTTGAAAACCTCCGGAGTTATAACGTTGGACTATGTTCACACGTCGAATAATCTAGCAGATTAATTCACTAAGGGACTATCACGAAATGTGATAGAAAGTGCATCGAGAGAGATGGGTATGAGACCCACGTGAAAGTCTACTGTAGTGGTAACCTGCTCTATGTGATCGGAGATCCCGTGAAGTAGAGTGGTGAAACAAGCTATAAGTAGATTGAGAGGAAAGTTCCCTATGAACCTATCTCTGATGCATATCTTTCTTTCTGTAAGGTAGGATGGTGTTTACCTTAATGTATTTCGAGAGTCTTATAAAGATGAGATGTTGTCCTACAGAACATCTTTTGAGAAGTACACGTATACGAGTCAGACTGCTGGTCACAGTCTATGGGACCTGGGTTATCCCTAAACACTCATGAAAGGCATAGAAGTGTGACTAATATGCTTCAAACAGTGGAGATGCTTGTTGCAACCTAGTACCAGCAAAGGACTTGAGTGAATCTCACCTCACACAAAACTGTCAATTCAAAGCATAGTTCATTGTTCAGTTGTGACTGAGTGAAACTCTTGTTCTAAGTGGATGTTCAACTTAACAGTCTCCATCGAAACACTGGTATATCAAAGAATTGTGATTCTGGAACTATACAGTTACAAATCCTAGAGTTTGGTGGGGATTGTTTGATTTATTATGGGTTAGGCCCATTTATATATCTAATAAATTAATAACTCTATGGCTTGTAATTATGGATATTATTATTTGTACCGGATTGAAAGTTAAAAGGACATTGACTCAACTTAAATGATTGGAATGGATCCGTCTAATTTGAGAAGTTGAGAAACGGACAAGGGCGTGCCACACGCGCGCGCGCCACCGTCGGCCGGGCCGAGGCGTGGCAGGCGGGCGGGCGGGGCGTGGTGTGGTGTGTTAATTTTTAGCACCCACTAACTCGACCCGGCGCATGCCTCCGAGGCTTCTCGGCTTCCCTTGTGATTCTTCCAACTCCGGATAAAAGAGAGAACACATTCCAGAAACAAAGTTCAGTTGCTCGATAGCTTTCCTCATCTTGTAACTCTGCGCGCACGGAGGAGCGAGAGGGCAGGTGCCTCCAAAGCCCTTGTCGTTCGGGACCTTGCACGGGGGATCGGCAATTAGGTTTTTGGGGAGCGTCTACGCGACTGCCCAAGAGTCTCTGTACGTCGTCTTCTTCCCGATCACCGGCGTCTCCTTCCTCGAGGAAACATTTTCTTCTCCTACAGCATGTCGACTTCGGAATCACGGACGGGAGGGTATGATCATTTCATCTTCTCTCAGTTTGTTCCATATGTCCAGTCTTGCCGTTTTATAAGATGTCTTATGTCTGTTTCTGTCAAATATATGCTCTGCGTATGTGCTTTATTGTTACAGCCATGTTGCTTCATATGTAGCCTTATGCTTGTTGCAAATATGAGATGTATATCATG
Source organism: Miscanthus floridulus (assembly GCF_019320115.1). NCBI lineage: Eukaryota > Viridiplantae > Streptophyta > Magnoliopsida > Poales > Poaceae > Miscanthus > Miscanthus floridulus. The sequence goes on along the minus strand of NC_089580.1, from coordinate 202,552,259 downwards.
CCAGTTTCTCTCTGTTATGATTTATGAATCAAGTTCACATATTTTTTATTTTCATATGTTTCACATGATACATGATCTAGCATGTATTTTCACCATGGATATAATCGATATCATGATTTCAATGATTAATAGTTCTTTATATGTCATCATCGTACTGTTAAATTATGGAATTAAAATAACATGAAAATTGTCTATTATTCTAACATGGCCAACCACCCAGGCTCTCCCTCGTCGTGCTCACGGAGACCATCGCGCAGACCAAGACGTCGCGCACCGACACGGATGACGGCGAGGGCCGGCTGATGCTGCCGTTCGGGATGGGGAAGTCGCGGATGCCTCGGGGATACGCTCGCGCTCACCACGCTAGTCCAGTGCTTCCGCTGGGACAGGATCGATGGCGGACGACAGCTCGGCGCTTGAGCAGAGGAGAGTGGGAAGAGAGACGACGAGCTTAGGAGTGGCTAGTGAGACAGGGAAACGGAGCAGGTTTTTTTTTTTTGCAAAGTGGGCAACGGGCCAACGTCTAGTCTTCATGGTGGCGTGTCCACGTCGGCTCCTGGGGCGCACGTGACGTGGTTTGGACTGTTGGTGCACGGTACAAATAGATTCAGGACTCAGATGGTAACGTTTTTAGTTTGAGAACTTAGATGGGAGGACAACGAGTCACACATGCACATCCAACAACCATCCAGGAGGAGGAGGAGGAGGTTCCCTTATATATGTTGGGAGATGCCGACAGGAGGTTCCCTTATATATGTTGGGAGATGCCGACAGTCCAACGCCCGCCTCATCAATCGATCAGCCGCAGCAGGAGGGGGGAGGGCAGTCACGAAAGTCCTCGAACGACGACCCCCCAGGGCCAGGCCGTTGCGTTTGCACGGGTTGCGCCCCCAACGTCCGGCAGCCGGCCGCCGATTCAGCGAATCACAAGTTCACAACGGAGCTGCGTCGACGTCGTCGTCGTCCATGCAAAGGCCGGCTCACTACGGAGACACTGGCACGCTAATGCCGACCTACCCCTACGCGCCCTCGCGTACGGGAAGAGCTCTCGCACGGCCGCACGTTTGGAGGAGGACAGCGACTCGGTGAACGTCTCATGGAACTTAGTCGCGATGGAGACATCGGGAGTGCACTGCGAAGCGTTTGGTGCCCGGTGCTGCCACTTGTTGACGACGGACGAGGACCCGTTTCGCCTGCTTTTCAGGGTTTGGGCCGGTCGCTCCGCCTTGGCACGAGCGCGGAGTCGTCTTGACGTGATCTGCGTAGACGTGGAGGAGAGGTGACGAGGCACTCCTGCAGCGGTAATTTGAGGGACGCGATGAAGTCTGGGATCGACTGCCCGGAACGCATGAACAACATAACCGGCGAGGATGGCTGCGTGACTGTAAGTGATCCGGCAACCGGCGAAGCAACTTGGGTTATCGGTGCAGCCGGCCCAACTTGCTCCCAGCACTGGAACCTGGTCCAGCCCAATCCTCGATAGGCCCATGGTCTCAACCTCCTGGATTGCCTGCGCTGCGCTGGGAGCGTAGCGTCTGGTGCGGAGACCACAGCTGGGAGTCCGGGGGTCCAGGACTGCTCCATGTCCAGAGGCGCGGGATCCGCCCGCTGCTCCCATCTCCAATCTGTACTGACGTGGCGGTGCGGAATGTGGGTCCCCACCCTCGGCTGGCCGCCACCACCGGCCCCGGCCCGAATCGCCGCGGCCAGGCAGTGGTGCAGCTGCAGCCGCGGTTACCACCATCGAGCCAGTCGGGGTCGTTGTACTCGTCGGAGTCGCCCACGGTGTCGTCATCGGAGGACGACGGCGGTGAGCGTCAATCCTGGTGTTTCGCCAGAAAAAAATCGTATACCTAAGTACTAATAAGCGCAGGCGTGCCGGTATACATCCGTATATAAAATAAAGGCTCTGTTAGGTTTCCATAACTCAGGTAACTTATTAAGTTAGACGACGGAAAATCAGTGACTTATAAGTCATGCCTGTTTGGTCGTAGATGACTTATAAGCTCATGCCTGTTAAGTGAAAGGTATGGGCTCCACGCGAAAAGGGGTGGCTTATAAGTTTTAAGCAGGGATGAACCAGCTTATTTCTTATAAGCAGGTGTGACTTATAAGTTGATGGTGTTTGACAAAATTAGTCATTTATTTCACTTTTTAACTTATAAGTATGTGACTTATTTGGAACAAACTGGCCCAAAGTAAATGTGCAATAAAACACAAGAGACAAATTTCAGGGATTATTCATTCATCGGAGAATTACAAAGCACAATTTCCCACTTTAATAAATATTTGCGCCGAGCTCCATCGGACAATCAGAGGATTGTGTGGCTTCTGGTTCCAGGGGCCTCTAGAGGCCTCTAGTTAATTACATCCGCAGCTTTGGACCGCAAGACACCTCCGATTAAGCTATGCCGATGGTCATCATTGTCGTCTCCAAATAAATAAGAGTTGTCTCCAGATATATGCATAAGCACAAATGAATGAAAATGGTGAAGCGCTAGACCCTCGTCGGTCTATAGCGAAGGTATCCGGCCTCGTCGTGCGGATCCCATAATGAAGTCAAGTGTTCAGCCTCGTCGGTCGCGAACAAATAATTCCGGCCTCGTCGGTCACGGAAAAGAAACACCCCAGCCTCGGTCAGGGGAAGAAAATATACTGTACATGTATACACTCGTTTGCACAACTACGTAAAAAACGTTTTTTTTTAGCAATGAGACGAATTTTTTGTAGAGATGGTTGGTGATAGAGCCGTCTCTACAAATAGTTATCAAATGAGTCGCCCTTACAAATGCATTTGTAGGGGCGGCCGGTGTTATGAACTCCCCTATAAATCGGGTCATTTGTAGGGGCAGCTATAAATTGATTTGTAGGGGCGGCTCAATATACAGCCGCTCCTACAAATTGATTTGTAGGGGCGGCTCAAAAATGAAGTGCCTCTACAAATAGACGCCGAATATTAAAAAGTAAGCACTAAAATTCAAATTTTGTAAACGACCTCGGATGAAGAAACAATCAAAATGAAAGTTGTAGATCTCAAAAAGTTATGAAACTTTGTAGTTGATAACTTTTTCAGTTGAGATCATTTACTACTTGAAAATACTGTTTGAAATTATTGTTACCGTTTTGTCCTCTAATTCGGAGCCAATTCTTAAAACTGGTCTAGTTTTCGCATACGAACTCCGTTTTCGACGTTCCATATATGCAAATCGATCAGAAATTTTTTTTGGATCCATCCATCCCCGGTTTTGCCGGGGTTCGAAAATTTTAGATTGGTCAAAAAGTGGTCACAAGATCATCTTTTCGTGGTCACATGCTTTGTCAATTTTGAGCACGTCTTCTGAAATTTTCACAGGCCATGTCTTTCACTTGTTTCAGCTCATATTTTCTGTGGTTACTTCTTTTATGCTCCTAAGTAAAGAAAAAATATCAAAAAATAAAATAAAAAAGTCAAAATTTTTCCAAAAAACAACGACACCCCAAAAAATAGAAAAAAAAGAGAGAGGCAAAAAAGAAACAATATCTAGAGGAGCATATAGAGAAGGTCAAACGTTATTTTGGAACACTAATTGATTTCAGATGAAAAAATCATGAACATAGAAGTTGCAGAACTTATGAAGATCTACAAGTTTTATTTTGGTCATTTCTTCATCCGATAAAGTGGTAATAACATTGTTCACAAAATTTACATATCTCTCTTATAGTTTCATAAACAATAAGAGGGATATGTAACATTTATGAACAATGTTACTACCACTATATCGGATGAATAAATGATCAAAATAGAAGTTGTAGATCTCGGAAAGTTATGAAACTCTATAGTTGACAACTTTTTAATTTGAAATCATCTTGTCAAGGAAAATTACATTTGAATTTCTAAAATTTAAAATTAAAATTTTGTAAACAACCTCGAATGGAGAAACAACCAAAATAAAAGTTGTAGATCTCGATAAGTTATGAAACTTTGTAGTTGACAACTTTTTGATTTGATATCATCTTGTCAAGAAAAACTACGTTTGAATTTCTAAAAATTTGAAATTTAAATTTTTTAAACGACCTCGGATGGACAAACAGTAAAAATGAAAGTTGTAGATCTTGAAAAGTTATAAAACTTTGTACTTGATAACTTTCTCATTTGAAACCATCTTGTCATGGAAAACTACGTTCGAATTTTCATTATTTGAAATTCAAATTTTATAAGTGACTTCGGATGGAGAAACTATCAAAATAAAAGTTGTAGATCGCGAAAAGTTATAAAACTTTGTAGTTAACAACTTTTTCATTTGAATTAGTTTAGGGCCTCAAACAATCAATTTATGCTCAGTTTTGTATAATATATGGGGAATCAAAATGGATTGTGGACACAAGTGAATGTGAGGTGTAGAGGTAACGGAGATGGCGCGAGAGAGAGGTCGCCGGTTTGAATCCCGACCGACGCAAAGTGTGCAAAAATCGTAAAAAAATGCTGCAACCATAGAGTGAGGGTGTGTGTGGTTGTTGGTGGGGACCTCCTCGGTTAAAAATTTTTTTGCTATTTTTTGCCCCTTTTTCGCGGTTTCTGGAATTTGATTTGTAGGGGCGGCTGATAACACCAGCCGTCCCTACAAATCGATTTGTAGGAGTGAGGGTGTGTGTGGCTGCCGGTGGGGACCTCATCGGTTAAAAACAATTTGCTAATTTTTTGCCCCTTTTTTCGCGGTTTCTGGAAATTGATTTGTAGAGGCGGCTCAATATCCAGCCGCCCCTACAAATCGGATTTGTAGGAGCGGCTAATAATACCAGCCGCCCCTATAAATCGATTTGTAGGGGCGGCTGATAACACCAGCCGTCTCTACAAATCGATTTGTAGGGGTAGCCTGGATACCGTCCCTACAAATCAGTGATTTTTAGCCACCTTTTTATAGAGGCGGCTGACAAAACCGCCCCTACAGAGGGTTACCGGCCGCCCCTAAAAAGCTTTTTCTACGTAGTGCACTTAGCTAGCTTCTGGTGCTTGTCGAGCCGTATTTGCCACGGCCGTGGATCACTATGCCGGGGATTTGCATGTTCGCCGCTGCTGTAGGTGCCGAAATTGCACGTTCGCCAGGCTGCCGCGGTCGTCGTGGAGACGCCTTGTTGCCGAGCCGCCGCACGTACGCCTTCGCCGTCGGGCCGTCGTAGGATGTGCCGGGCGTAGTCGCCACCACTGGTGCAATACATGGCCAATCTTTTGGCATATGGTTCGCCGCCGTCGAGATGGTTGCCGGCGCCATCGCCGTTCTGGCGCCGACGGGGCTCACTGGCTGGCCGTGGATTCAAGTGCATGATCTCCACATATGTATCTACGCCACAGCCATGCACAGATGAGAAAAAACTAATCGGAATACATAAAGAATTTCACCTTCTAAGTGAGCAGCCATGGCCTCGTTGATGTCGAGGGCCGGACGCCGACTGTAGATGCTCGGCTCGCCAGAGATGATGTGGACGAGCTCGAAACGATGCTGTAGATGTTCGGCTTGCCGGAGATACGTTGTATGTGCTAGGCGGCGGCGTGCGTGCAACCGGGCGGCGATGGATGGAGGTGTGGTGTGTGCAGCGTGGCGGCGGAGCGGCGGCCTGTTGGCGATGGAGATTGTGTGTGTTGAGAGGGAGGAAGTGCTCTCCTTTTATAGGCCAGAGCTAGGGTAGCGCAGGCTTGAGGCAGTGCCCAGGATGCGCCGCCATCGATCTGTTGCGGAGGAGCGTCGGCGTCGCGCGGCCGAGACGCACGGGCGCGCGGGCGGTGCCGTATTTCAAATTTTGAATTTACGTATGTGTGGCTTCAGAGTATATATGTATATGTGTGTAGTGTAGACTTGTTAGCTTTCAAAGAAGAAGCGAACATACACCTGCCCACGTATATGCTTGCATGGGCCATGCACGAGTTACTTCTCAGGGCCCATAATTAAGATTAGTGGCCGCTAATGGCCGGTACTAATCAGCCCAATACCCGGCCTTTTATGTTGGCGCAAACCGGGCGAAATCTTTATGCCACAGGGATTTGTGTGTTTGTATTCGTATACACCGGGCAATGGGCTTAATTACTAATTATTTTATTTAAAAGCTAATCATGGGCCTGTGCTCTCGGCAAGCCTCACGTGGGAGAGTATTTGCTGGGCCATTCATTCATGAGTCATATACGGTGAAACCCACTTTGATTAATCAAACCTTTGCACTAATTAATCCGCCTCTTGCAGCCCAAAAATATTCTTATAATATAGCTCATATTTGGCAAATGTACTACGCACGGATATACACGGTATTATCTTATGAAATTTCCTCTTTCTCTAAGAATACATATAATAATTATGATATGCCAAAATTTCATCATACAAATGCCCCCCACCACGTAGAGTTCATGCGAGGAAAGAGCAAGGACTCGACTTGGCGCAACTAGACTAAGGTCCTGTTTGGTTCTTTATGACTAGGGACTAGAGACTAAATTGTAGCCTCTTTTAGTCCCTAAATTGTCAAACAAGGGGATTAAAAGCGGGACTAGTAGTCCCTAGTCCACTAGTCTCGAGATGTGCTAATTGGGACTAGTGGCCCAAATTTCCAGCTCATGCCCCTCAAACTCGCTCGAACTCTCCCCGAACCCTATCATCTCGCTCACACTGATCCTCCCTGCCGCCGCCTCGCTCGCCCGCACGACACCGCCTCCGTTCCTCCCCACGCCGGCGCAGCCCCTCCCACTCCTCCACACGGCGCATCCGCCATGGACGGCCAATACAACCACTACCGGGATTTCTTCACTCAGGCATCGCTTTCTTCCTACGCCGCATCCGGATCCTCTGCTTATCCTGCCTTCCCCGCCGCCGACGAGTTTGGCCTCTATTCCCAGTCCCCGCCTTCTCCCTTCGCCGGCAGCAGCCAGTCTGCTCCCCACATGCGCAGGGAGAACCTGGATTTGAATTCCCAGGCCGACGCCTTCCCCCACCTCGACATCTTCCCCAACCAGGAGCAGCTGCAAGCGGATGGAGGTCGTGGCGGCCATGGCCTTCCTCTGCTTTGCCCTAGCGGCAAAGGCAGTCTCAGCCACTTTCACCCTCCACGCCCGAGCTCTCATAGCCGATCTGGAGCTAGATCCGACGGGCGACCATCACAATCCGGTCCGCAGGGGCTTCCAATGGCCGGAATCGACAGTGGTGACCGCATGGGAAGGGTGCCCCTCTACGTTGGCCGCGGATCCACATCTACGGGCACTGCAGAGGATGTAGACCGCGCCGACAGAAATGAAATGAAGGCGACTTTGATCCGCGTTTTCAGTCAATAAGATCGACTTTGAACGAATTCTCTTTTTCTCTGATGTGGCCCGCCGCCATTTGAGTGACCCCTCTAGATTCGAGGATCATATATATCCATTTCATATGTTGGGGTTCAGTTTCAGTTAATACATGGTGAAGTGAGTGAGTAATAAGCGACCTAGCGAGAGATGTGGCATATCTCTGCTGCTGGAGTGCGTCAAATTTGTAATCATAGACAGAACAAGTGCTGTTACTGAATGAATGAATGAAGGAATCGAGGATTGAATTGGTGCAAGCATGGAATGCTCGAGCACTGGTAGTCAGTTACTACTAGTTTTAATATTTCTTATATTATATTAGATTGTTGCTTAGCTTAGCTACATTCTATAGATAATAGATTGTAGTTGTGGTAGAGCAGAGTAGATGATGATGCTTTTTATTTTCTGCTCTTCTGTTCTGGTCAGTGGTAGGTACCTTTGCTGCTAGTTCCATGCTACTTATGTAGTTACCTCAATCATATTTATTTTAACTAGGAGCATTTCCATGCAACATATTTGAGTATTGCTGCACAGGTATCCTTAGAGTTTAGGTACTACACACATGAATGATGTGAATTAGAAAGATTAAATTTATTGCCATGCTACTTGAGAAGGTGCTGGCTAGCGTGTCCAAGCTAGCAGCTGATATCATTAGGACAATTGATCCTCATTTTAGGTCTGTGCATCAAAGGTTACAATCCCCTCGATTTTCTCCTTTCTTTGATAAATGCATTGGAGCCATAGATGGAACACATGTCCCTGTAGTTGTGCCAACTAATCAGGTAGTGCAACATACGGGGAGGCATGGTTACACTACTCATAACGTGTTGGCAATATGTGACTTCAATATGAGATTTATCTTTGTTGTGGCGGGATGGCTTGGATCCGTTCATGGTATGAGGGTATTCAAGGATGCAATTGAGAAGTATGGCGACAAGTTTCCACATCCACCTAAAGGTATTGATGTCTACTATCATCTCTTGTTTCACCTAGATTGACATACTTTTCATGTTACTTTCCATGTTTCACCTAGATTGTGTTAGCCACTGTTACTTTTGGCAGATCTTTTTCTGTAGATTTAGTCCATGCAAGTAGCCATGCAAATAGCTAATATTTTAAAAATACATGAGCTGAAATTATATTGAAATATAATTTTCAATTACAGACACTCCAGCTATATTAGGCACTACATCTAAGATAATTAGCCATTACACACACTCAAACTTGAGCGGTGACATGTCCACTGGCCATTGACTCGTTTGATTTACTTACTGCTGTTTATTAGGGAATTTAAGCTGACATGTCAATTGACCATTGACTTGTTTGATTTACTTATTGTTGTTTATTAGGCAACTTGAGCTGTGACATGTCCATTAGCCATTGACTTGTTTGATTTACTTACTGCTGTTTATTAGGGAACTTGAACACATTTCTTATTGCCTTTGCTAACTACTCCTATGCCTTTTAATGAGCTATAGACTAGCTATTCAGTTTCATGTCCACTCTCCAGTTTCTTATATATGCCACTTTGCCACCATTCTAGTATGTTTGATGTCAGATAACGGTTAATAATTTTTATTTTATCTTATATATACTGGTGGGTGCTTCACGTAGTTGTGCACGTCAATTTTCCTGCTGTAAATCTGCAACTGCATTTATGTCTTAATTCCATGTTATGTAGGGAAGTTTTATCTTGTAGACTTGGGTTATCCAAACCGAACAGGTTATCTTGCACCGTATAAGGGAACAAAGTATCATCTCCAGGAGTTTCGGCAAGGACCAATGCCAAGAGGTAAAAATGAGCTCTTTAATTATTCGCATTCTTCACTTTGAAATATCATCGAGCGGTCTTTTGGAGTTTTGAAGATGAAGTGGAGGATATTGTTAGATTTGTCGAGTTATCCAATGGCAAAGCAAAGCCAAATAATTATGGCTTGCATGGTCGTTCATAATTTCATTCGAGAGAGTGCTTTAGCGGATACGGACTTTGATATGTGTGATCAGGATGAAAACTACGTTCCAGTGGCCGAAGCATCGTATTCTTCTCAAGGAAATAGACGACGTATACGTCAAGGGGACGAAGAAATCAGTTTCAGGATTGGATAGTTGATGGTTTATTTAGGAGATTGTAGGTCTGATGATTTGTAATATTGAATATTTATGAACTATATGAACACTATTTTGAATTTTTCCATGATTTGGGGAGAGAAAAGCCTGCCAGCAACGCGGCAAGGCAAAGCAAGCAGCGCGGCTAGAAAAAGCAGCGCGGGAACAGGGGTACAGCCCCTAGCTGATTTGTGTATTGAATAGGGGTATCATGGTCTTTGTGCAGTAGATTAGTCCCTTGAACCAAACAGCATGAGGGACTATAGTTTAGTCCCTATATAGTTCCCAGTCTCTAGTCCCAAGAAACCAAACAGGCCCTTATTAACAACTTCTCCTTTTCTTTTACATCTCTGGCCAACTGTACCTCCGGCAAGGTCGTATTTTCCCAGCAGATATTTTATGGTTGTTGAACCGATTATCTCACGGGGGAAATCTAAACAAACCACGCCTAACAGAAGCTTCATCGATCGGATCTGTTTGTTGGGCTATATACTTATCTTATCTCCGTTGGGTTATAAATACTCTCCCAGAATACATGCGCCATTGCGTTTCCATTACTTGCTGTTGCAATCCGATCATGAGGAGCCTGGTCGAGGGGCCAATTCACCTGGGCACCCATCGCCGTAGGCGATCACCGGCTCATCATGATCGTGCTTATCGTCAATCTGAGTGGCGACACAATGACTACCGCCATAGTCGTTCACCAAGCCGCTATGAACACAACTTGTATGAGCAGACCGGTGCGAACGAGCCTGCTCGTCGAGGTCGCTGTCACCCTGATCATCGTGTGCAGCGTGGAGATGTGAGCCGTCCTGTTGAGGGTCGTGACGACCACAACATATCTGAGCGGAAACAATCTAGCAAAAGGCATGATGACGCTTTTGTTGGCCACGAGAGCCCCGATGCTAATGAGGGTTATGACTGGAACACAGACCCTGCGATGGAGGTGACAGGTGAGCACGCATACTCGCTTTCTCCTTAGTGAGCACCATTTTCTTTTTTATATATATTTTCTGCATGAATACGTTTGCTGATTAGTACGTAATTATTTTACTTTCTGCAGGAAAGCCAGGATCCTCATAAGGATGGATGCAACATGTGGCGGGCTGAATATGAGCCACAATGCGATATCGCAGACTTAGCTAATTCTTCGGTGCTAGGTCAGAGCACCTATTTAGAAGATGTGAATTTGTGCCTCACTTCTTCAATGGGGCTTGATGGCCTGTTGAGAACACCAAAGCTACTCATTGGAGCTGGGGCGATTGTGAATCCACCTCAACTTCTCGCGACGCCGCCGCTTGCACTGACGATGCCACGTCGTCGGGTCGTTGCTCGTTTTGATCAAGAGTCGAACCCGGAGAAGAAGATCTTCATTACTTTGGAGCCAACACTTGAGGGCTTTCCTGATGAGAATGGGGTACGCAAGAATTCCTGAAACATCCTTCCAAGGTGTGGTGGCATGATGTTGATCCTCACCTTTGTACTGGTGTTCCATCAAGCCCGAAATTTTTATTATGGGCTCGAGCCATGTTAATATCCGAGTACGAGAGAAATCGCCTTGACCAGGCAGGCATCCTGAAAGGCGTATTGGCTTGCATATACCGGGTTAATTTGTCCTGGCCGTTGATCCAAGCTTTTATTTCTTTCTGGGATTCTGACGGCCATACTCTTGTTACTGCACAAGGTGAAATGGGCTATCCTTTAATGGTTATTCAGGAAGCAATGGGTATCCCTATATCAGGCCGAGTTTATGATGAATAAGCTCCTGAGGACAACGTGAAAGACAAGGTGGCTCGAGAACTTTTCAAGGCTTACGCCGAATTAAGTTGGCGTAATAACGGGAAGAATCCGAATAGTGTTCGACGGCCCGTTCTAATAACAGATTGGGTGGATTATTTCCTAGAAGATTCAGAGCATCTGGAAGGCCAGCAGCACATTCCTCTTCCATCTTCTTATTATGCGTCACATGAAGATCCTTTACTGAAGGCATTGAATTTCCGTGTAGGAGGTAATGCGGAAGGATGCCCTTTTGTCTTTATTTTTCGGATAAACTGATGAAGTTTAGAAAAGGGTACACCCGTGTTCAGCTACTGGCCGCTTTTATTTCTGCATGGCTGTGCTCGTATTATGTTCCGATAGGGCCAGGTGCATATATACGCCCTGAAGTTTTTATGGCTGCAGCCTCAATTGCCCAGGGAGTTCGGCTGAGCATTGGGCTTGCTAGTGCAGCCCATTTGTACAGCAGTATTGATGACATTCTTCACTCCATCGTTGAAACTGATAGCTCGGCTAGTGAATGCTCATTACCTCTGTGGGGAGCATACACTAGATTTTGGTATAATTGGCAACGGCGAGAGGATGACGTCTAGTGGGCTAGATGATTGTGAGACACATATTTTTTATGGTACAAACTTTGCACATTAGAAAAATCACATGCTTGATCATTTTCGTGCAAAGGGACCTAAGTTTTAGTGGATTGTCACTAGTGGTCTCACTCACGTCTTGGACCATAGAAATCTAACCAAAGCTCAATTGGTTCTCTTTGAACTTGATGCATATGCTTATTGTTATCTAATGGATGCTTGAGCTTTGATTTGATGAAAAGGATAAACTATGTGGGAACCGATCGTGAGATATGAGAATCAATCAAGCACACTTTCGGTGAATCCTCTATATGGGATGATGGCAAGTTAAGAAAGAGGAGCCCAAGGAGGAGGTGCATGAGTGTGTTGAGAATGACCACGATTTGGTGATTGTTGAAGATTGCTCCACCTCATGGTCAAGTAATGATGATGATCGATCCACTACAAGTTCACTTGACAAGATTAATGATGGTGCCTCAAGTGATGCCAATGATGATGCTACTCCATGCACACTTGATGGTAATGATGATGGATCATGCCCGGATGACATTGCTACTACAAGCTCTCCAACTATATCATATTGCTTCATGTCACAAGGTGACACAAAGGTACAAAATGCTAATGTGGTTTATCTTGTTGATTTATATGATGAGCTTGTTATTAGACTTGCTAGCATGACCATGACTTTAGAAAATGAGAAAGCTAAAACATTAAAATTGGAAAATGAAAACTCATTTCTAAAGAACTCATGTGAAGAACATAAGCACTTACTTGATGTTTTTAAATCTTCACATGGTGAGCTAAAATTGACTCATGAGACACTACTTGTATCTCATAAAGAATTATTAGAACAACATGCTTCTCTCATTAAAATATTTTCAAAGAAACTTAAAAAGAATGAGAGCTCATCACATGAGTCAAGTGATCAATTACAACATGTGACTAACTCTTGTGATGTAGGAAAGAAGCATGTATCCACCTCTTGTGATGATTTATTAAAAATGTCATGTTCTTCACAATTAGATGCTTGTTCTACTTTTATGTATTGTGAGACTAACCTTTTGAAGGAGACCAATGAGCTAAAAAATAAAGTGAAGAATTTGAGCAACAAGTTAGAGAGGTGCTACAACTCAAAAGTCACCTTTGAGCACATGATGAACTCAAAGAAACTTCGGTGATAAGAGTGGCATTGGATTCAACAAGAGAATGACAAAGAGGGAAAGAAAAAGAGAAAGAAAGATAAAGAAGCAAGAACAAGAGAGGCTACCTCATTTCATGTGCTTCAAATACCATGAAGTGGGTCATCTTGCTAATGGTTGTCCAAATGAAGAGAAGCTCAAGTTGAAGAAAGAAGAAGAGAGGCTAAATCATGTCAAGTGCTTCAAGTGCCGCACATGGGGTCATCTCACCTCTATGTGCCCAACCAAGCAAGTGGTGAAGCAACAAGAAGAGCCTCAACCAAAGCCACAAGTTGAGCAAGAAGAAACACCCCAAGAGCAAATCAAGATCAACCATGAAGATGGTGATGACTTGATGATGAAGAAGAAGAAAACAAGAAGGGGTGGAAAACATGGCATCCAATGCAAATTCAAGATGCCAAGATGATGAGCAAGACACAAGATGAGAAAAAGGTGTATACTCATATCAAATGCTTCAAGTGTGAAGATATGTGACACTTTGCTTTGAAGTGTCCTACCAAGCTTGAGAAGAAGTCTCTAGCAACTCATGAGAGGCAAGGCAATGAGAAGCAACACATGAGTGTAACACCTCTGGTGTTTTGACCTAGCACTAAAATTTGACATGTCATCATATGCATTGCAAAGCATTCATAAAGTAGAAAATTTTGAATGCATTCACTAATAAGCTTTATTTCATAATGTTGTTATTTCATGTGATGCGATTCAAAACCCTAAATAAAGATCATGACTACAAGGGTCAAAATTCATGTGATCATGTGAGGTCATGTGTCATTTGACTCAAATAACCCTAATGGGCCATGTTACTGGTCAAAAATCAAAATTTAAGTAAAAGGAAGACAAATCAAATTTGAATTCAAATTCAAATTTATAAAAGTCCTTTTTGCCCCTTTTGGCTAATTCAAAATCCATGTGGAATTAGGGGTTGAGGCAAAAAGTAAAGTTGGAGATTATTTTATGTAGATCAACTTTAGTATTCAAAGTTTTTCAAGTTTACATATAAAGTTTGGAGTAATTTTGAAATGATTCAAATGCTCAAATGCACCCTAAATTCAAATTTCAAAATGGAGGTAGAATTTGAAAATATTTCTAGAAGCAAAGTTGTAGAGTTTGAAAAATTGAACAACTTTTATTTTTGGAGATTTTCAACTTCTTTAGAAAATTTATGAGTAATTTGAAAAATGGACGCGGTGGCAATTCTGTAATTATTTCAAAAATCAACATCCACCTCTCTGCTTGCCGCCGGCGCCACGCGGAGGTCGCCGCCGATCGGATTTCACTGCTTCTTCGCACGTTGACACGTAGCCGGTGCCGTGGCGAGCTCGGGCATGCGCTGTCGACGCCGGGCAACCCCTTCCTGGCTATAAATAGCAGCCGCCGCCATCGTCATTCCCGTTTTTCCCCTTATGCTCTGCTCCGCCACCAGCTTGCTCCGCCGCTCGCCATAGCCTCCGTCGAGCAGCATCCGTCGTGCCCAGCTACGCCTACGTGATCGCCTCGGCCTTGCGCTTCTCTACGGCTTGCCTACGTCACTTGGGTTGGCCGAAGTCGCCCAGCGCAACGCTTTCTTCCCCGAGACCGGCCGGAGCTCCGCCATCATCACCTCGACATGGCCAGGCCGTTCCAGACCGTCTTCGGCTTCACCGAACATACCGGCGTGACCGTGGTGAGCTACTGAGCGCGATACTTACCTTGTTTTAGACTCTACTGCGCCATTGCCGGGGTTACGCCATGAGCCGTCGTGCTCGAGCTACCATGGCCGGAGTGGAGCCTTCTCCGACGCGCCTTCTTCCGATCTGAGGGCTGGGATGGGTTCGTAGTAGTGTGTAGATCATTTTGGTGAGGTCGGCCTCGCCGGAGCGTCACCGTCGGCGCATTTTGAGGCCAGCCAGTGAGGGCAGTGCCATCGTGATTTCTTTGAGTCACTAATAGTGGGGCCTGGCTGTCAGTGCGAGTGAGGAAGAAGAACAGTGAAAAATTTTATTTTCTGAATTTGTGAATAGTGCTAAAACTTTGAGAATTTGTAGGAAATTCATGATAGCTCCAAAAATTCTGAAATTTTGTGTGTAGCTTCTGTACATGTTCTAGTATGATTTAAAAATTTGAAACTTGAAATTTGAATAAATTTTAAATGTTCAAATATTCAGTCCATTAATTGAAAAATGCAATTTCCATGATTTTTGTAGGTCACTGTATAATTCCAAAAATTATGAAATTTGTTTTGGTATACTAATTTGTCATGAGGAAGCTTACATAAAATTTTTAGGTCATTTGGAACAAGTTCATTTTTGGGCTTAATCCCAGATTAATTCAAAAATAAATAAAGACAAACCCTAAGTGTTTGATTAGTGTTGGATCTTGTTTTGGTCATGTTTTGTGACTAGTAGGGTTTCAAGATCCATTTGGTCAAGTCACATGTGTGGTTCTTGATGGAAGGATTGCAAGTTGGTTTTGTTGACTTGCAACTGTACTGTGAAATAAAATCATTTGCGGGGTGTTTTTACATTTTATGTACCATGAAAGCATCATGTTTACATTATCATTATGTTAAAGCATATGTTATCGTTTCATGTAGAACCCGAGAGTGAAATGATTCTAGTTGAGCAAGTACTGGAAGAGTCCCCGTGTCGGATACAGTGAGAAGGGGTACCCTAAGCAAGAACCAAAAAACGACTGCTTAGACTTCGTAAAAGTCGAAACCAGCTAAACACCGCTGGCCTCGGCCGATTCTCCGACTCGCCCAAGGCCCCCTCACCGCTGGCCTCGAGCGACCCCCCACCAAGGGCCTCGGCCGGGCCGCCGACTCTCCGTCTCGCGCGGGGCGGGCTCGGCAGCACTCCGCTGCCTCTTCCTTCACCCGCCCCTCTGACAAAACGTCGTGTCACATTAACTCGGCCAACTGCTGCCCCTGACATCGGCCGCATGCTCGGCACAGTACAGCAGAATGGCCGACGGGACAGGAGGCAGGACTGGGCAGAGGTTACCCGCCACTGTGCTAACCACTAAGCACATGGTTGACACCCATGCCTCACTGTGCTGCCAACTCCTGCTCCAAGAACAACGCAGCGTGGGGAGCCATGTCTGAGATACTGTGGCCTCGGAATCAGCACCCAGGATCAATAATTCCCCCTAAGGCCTCGACAGTATGCTTTAGGGGCTCGGCAGCCTGAGGATCCATGTCCGCCGAACCCCCCACGATGGCTCAGCCTCGCCATCTGCAGAGCCACAGCTCCCTACGACGTCATCGCACGATGACCAGCATGTCACCCGCCATATCCTACATCAAGCTGTACTGGAGCCCCACGACGCACAAGATCAAGTATGACCGGCGCGTCACCTCTGCACGACAAGGACGAGGCCACTCCATCGACCATACCACAACAGTGGCCGGCTACAGGGCTCGGACACGCCGCCCCCATTTATAGAGCAGGAGGTCTCGGTATCCTGACACCAACTCCGCTTCGCGTGAGGCTCCCTAGGGAAGGCCTCGGCAAGGAACGCCGTCTCCGCCCTGCCCGAGGCTCTCCACGGAAGGCCTCGGTAGGAAGCGCGTTCTCCGTATCACGCAAGGCCTCTCGCGCAAGGCCTCGGCGAGGGGCTTGATCTCCGTCTCGCGCGAGGCCTCATTCTCTGTGTCGCTCGAGGCCAGCTTGTCCGTGGTCCGTCGCCCCCCGCCTCGGTCGACCCTCCCGACAACGCGTCACGTCTCATTAGTACTTTCAACCACTCCCGCAATCTCTGCCGGACAGCGGCTCAACGTCACAGAATGGCCGATGCGACCCGAAGTCGCATCAGCGCCATACCAGCTGGGACAGGGCACGGCGGGGGTTACCGGCAACTGTGACCTAGCACTGTGTCCACGATCAGCGCCTGGGACAGAGTATGACGGGGGTTACTGGTAACTGTGTCCCAGCATTGTGTCCACGATCAGTGCCTGGGACAGGGTATGACGGGGGTTGCCAGCCACTGTGTCCTAACGCTGCGCCCGCGACCCGCCGCCCGCTCGAGGCCTCGGCACTGTACACCGGGGCCTCGGCAATCTCGAGGTTCATGCCTGCCGAGACCCCCACCGCAGTACGAGCCTCGGCACCAACCAGACCTCGGCCTCGTGCACAATCTGTCCACCAGGGCTTGCACGTTCGCTGTCACGTCCGCTCCGAGACATTCCCGGGGCTCCCACGACGCACAGGACCTAATGGGACAACCACGTCGCTCTAGTATTCCAAGGACGGATCGCTCCTACGGCCACGCCGCCACCGGAACGGGCCACAGGGTTCGGACGTGCCACTTCTATTGGCATGACGTCGCATAGTGATACATGTACTACCTTCGTCCTCCCTTCAACTATAAAAGGAGAGGACTTGGGCCTCGTAGGGGGGGGAAGAAAAAAGGAGACGAACACACCGATAGAACGACACACTTCTACGCTGCTTGAGAACAACGCCTCAAGCAGCCCGCACCACCCCCGCCGAGACCTGGGGCTAGCTCCCTCTCTCACCTAGCTTGTAATCCCCTACTACGAGCACTCCGGTGCAAGGAACATAAGATCGATCTCTTAGACTGGACGTAGGGCCTCGATTGCCTGAACCAGTATAAACCTTGTGTCTCTTTGCATCACCATCCGGGATTAGGGGCACGCAACACAAATTCACTTGTTGGTTGAGGGACCCCCGGTTCTAAAACACCGACACCCCGGTTGTCACGGGATTCGATAATCGTGGTACTAATCCGGAACCTGAGATCGTCAACGAAGGCAAGCCCCGGTTTAAGCATTAAACCATTACCTTGTTTACTTTGAAAAGTTTATCACTTATGTTACTTATTGCATTAAGTTGATTAAATCAAATGTTACCTACTTGATGCATTACCTACCTTGTTATTCGTTTACCATCCTTGAAGATGTTTTCTTTTACAAAGGCGTAGATTGCTTAGTACGCTTTATAGTAGGCTTTTAAAGTAAAAGTTTTGATACAATCAAAGATGGCATACTGGCCAAAGAAAGAAAGAAGGTAGAATGAACTAGAGACTAGTCGGGTGACTTATCTTGAATGTTGGGTAATATTGCCGACTATGTCGCTTAAAGGCCACTCATTGTGGATCTTCTGAATGAGACACTTTGTAGTACTGGTCACATACTCCGGTAAGCCTACTTCGGCTAATCCGATACTAAGACGAATGCCCATGCACTGGGAGTGGAGAGATGGCGGGAGTAGCGTATACCCTCGTGGCTGGAATGTGGCCGGATTTGAGGTGTGCTGTGCTCTCGGGTGGCGTGGAGACGGCTTAGTATAGGAGGATCCGGTAGCGAGGTTGATATATGCAAGATTAAGTTCTACATATGTCGTGTGATAAGGAATCCCCAGCTGGGACTTGAATCAATTCGAATTGCCGGTGCTCTGCGGATATGGAGACTCAATTCATTACATAAGCAATGCAGGACTGGTGAATTACTAAAATATGAGAAAAGAATGGAATGAGAAGGAATGGAATATGGGAAATGTACATTTAGTTGAGATAATGAACTAAAAGAACTTAGGGGTAAAACTTGAAAATAGAATAAGAATAGTAAGCTTTTGGCAAAGAACTTTTGAATCTCGCTACATCCTTACCTTGTCCCAACACCTGCATCTTTAAAGTCTTTCACCCCCTGTTACGTCGGGTTAGTCTTATTGAGTACCTTTGTACTCAGGGTTTGTTAACCCTTATTGTAGGTGAGTCGCATGCGTAGACTTATTTTGGTCCCTGCTGCATGTCTGTGTTTGAAGTCAATGACGATGAGGAGTGATGAATGGCCTTTGGACAAGGCACTAGTTTATATGATAAATAAAGTTAATGTAATATTATCCTGCTACTATAGTTGTATGACACTTATGGTATTGTAAGTTTGAAAACAACTAGTTTGTAACTATGTTATCTTAAGACTTCCGCTATCTTTTACTCTGGTATATATGTTTGAATAAAACTATTGTAATCTGCAATGACTGTGATTGGGATCCTGTTTGAAAAGAGAATCGTGGATGATTTGGGTTTCCCGAGGACACCCGACAGACCTGTTGAGTTGTTGGAAACTCATGTACGCTATCCGAGGTCTGTTAAGACAACGATAGGTGCATGTGGGCCCGATTCCTTAGGAGGTTCTGCCATAATGAGCAAGGAAGAAAAGGCTCAATCAAGGAGAGTTTGCTACTCAAGCCGAAAAAGAGGACACATGGCTAATTCATGTCCCATAGGTAACACTTTTAAGCCTATTTCAATTGATGATGATTCTTTGCTTAGGAAGAATGGCAATGATATCACATTGGTTACAATTGCAAAACATCTCGCTACCCATACTAAGGCTTTGCCTAAGTATGTTGTACCTAACTTGAGAGGACCCAAACTTGTTTGGGTACTATCAAAAAGTGAATGAATGTTTATAGGTACTATGGCATTGGAGGCTTGATTCAATGGAATTCTTATTGTTCATCATATATTGAGTCAAGTATTGAAGCCTAGTGCTATTCTATCTCAATGGCAAGCTAAAAATTAGTGAAGTCCAAATATGCTACAACATACAAGTGTCATATTTAAGTTGTGGTGATTTATTAGAATTATTTGGTGGCTTACAAATAATTGAGTTGAAGCTTGCTTTGTATGATCATGATCTAATCAAGGTATATCCCTAGTTGATCTCATTCATTTGGGTGCATATGAGTTGATTGAATTGGATATATATGCATATGTTGCTTGTTATGAGGTGTTTGAATGGATTAATTGCTTAGTAATCAAATTTGAGTTGATATGAATGCATAAGTTCATAAAATAACTTTTAGTAAGTGGATTGAATGGATATATGTCTTGTGAAAGTATTCAAACAAGTTGATTTCAAGTTTGATTCACATTTGATGAAGTATAGCTCATGTGAAGAAATTTGTCCTATAATTGAGAATCTGAGCTAGTTGTGATCTTAGCCATGTTTGAGTGATCAAATCTATTTGGATTGGCTTGAAATTTGGTATGCATGCTCTAGACTTATAGTATAAGATTTTGTACAAATTTCATGAGAATTGGATAAGAGATGCTTTGGTTTTGGAGTAGATCTTATCAGTCATGGTGCAGCAGTTTTCAACATGTAGCAGTGGTGGTAGAATTAAAATTTGGTAGCAATCAAGAAGTCAAATGAAGCCCAAATTTTTACAGCTGCTAGATAACTTAACTTAGTGAAGCACATCTCCACCAAATTTTGTGGTATTTGGGTCTGTACATTGGGAGATATGTATTTTTCTTTAAAGGGTACAAAATCTGTCAGAAAAGTGATAATTATTGGATTGATCAAGAGTCACTTTGATTGAAAGGTCCTTAAGTTGGAAACATATTTACAAGTGTTTGAGGTACCTAAATTTAGTTTTGGATTGATCTAGAAGCATGACAAGTAAATAGTACAAAGTCATTTGATTGTGGAGTGTACTTGGCACATATTTGGTACTCAAAATTAAAGATCAAGACTAAACTTAAGATGAAGATGAAGTTTAAGTTCTAGTGCTTGTTGAAGATCATTTGGTAGAAAGAAAATGACTTAAACAAGTAGAAATAAAAAAAACTTAAAGAAAAAATTAAGGTTACTCATCAAGTTAAGTCCATCATTTGGATCAATCAAGCAAAGTCAATTCAAGTGAGTATCTAGAATGGTTCTTTGGAGAGGTCACTTCTCCCTATGTGTAGGGGCTTGCCGCCTATGTATGGGTAAACAAGTGTGATACTTGAAAGGCTAACATGGAAGTGGTAATCTAAGGGATATTTGAGATGCTTAGTTGAAACAATCAAAATGGTTGATCGAGAGAGCAAGCAACACCCAAAAGAGAGCAACTTATTGGAATTCAAGTGGTTTTTTGGCCGACCCGGTGTTGTAGCTGCCAGTAGCGGGGATGGATCGTCCTGTGTTTGTGGTGGTGGCGGGCGTCGGGGTCTCCATGGTACGGGCGAGGTCAATGGCCGTCTCCATTGTGCGCGGATGGTGAGGGATAACCGCCACTCGGAGTGCGTCCTGAAGGCCGTTGACGGAGAGGCTGACTTGGTGTTGCTCGCTAGTGATGCCGGTGTGTAGAGCGTAGGCGATGAAGTTGTTGATGTAGTTGTTCATGGGGCCGATATGATGCGGTGGTGCGAGGTTGCTGGTGATGTTGCGGTCGGGGCCAAAGTTGCAGATGATGCTCTCGGTGAAGTATGCCCACTTGGTCATGGGTGTATCCTTCGTCGCGCGCATGTACCACCGGTGTGCTTCACCTGTCAGATGATAGGCCGCGTAGCAGGTTTGTTGTGTCTCCAGCAGGCGGTACAAGTTGGAGATTTGTTGTATGCGCGAGATCCATGGCCTTGGGTCCGTCGAGACATCATATGTTGGAGTTGTGAGTTGTGTGTTGACAGGGACATGTTGTGGTGGTTTTGTCGTTGTCGGTGTCGTCTGAGGCAGCGGTGTTTGGGGCGCATCATCCCTTGGTGCCGGCGGCCAGGTTGTTCCATGTGCCATTTATGTGCCCATGCAATTGATTCTTCGTTTTAATTTTGCCTAGTTTGTTCTGTACAAATAGATGTCTATTGTCCTATATGTCATTTATTCATTAATTCCATAATCCCAGCACCTTAATTAGATCATTCTTGTTTGTTTAACCTCCATTGCATTTGCTTGCTGAACCTCCATCAATGGATCAATGGGGGGCAGGTATGCTGGATGGAGCTGGTGGCAGACCTTAGGACAACATGGAGGGGCTGCTTGTGCTGTCAATTATGCAGACTATTCACTGTCCTCCCTAAGCGTAGATATATTGGGTCTATGCTTACAGTTTAACTCTAGATATGTCAAATACTAAAATGTAAGAGTTTTGAATTCTTATCCGCAATTGATTTCCTGATGATGTCCTTGCAGGAGTTTCTTAGCGAGAATAATGGGGCGGGCGTGGAATCAAGTGTCGTCGACAACGTCATCATGATTTCTTGATCTTCCTGTTTATGAACATAAAGAAAAAGGTATTGTAGTCCAGCAAAATCTCATGATTATTTTCAGTACATAGTCTTTTTTTCTAAGACATTGTGTGATTGAAACATCACTTCCAGGTCTGCCTGTCCATAATATCCTAACTACATATATATTCATGCTTTTTTGTCATATGCATTGCAATCTTGAAATACTTATTAAGTGTAATCCACACTAGAATGCTCTCTTGCAACTAGTTTCAGCACTAAAGTAATAAATATTTCAAGAAGATAGCTATCTTTGTTCTATTCTAAACCCATAGGCACTCCTAGATAAAGTCTACCTGCTCCATTGTGGTGTTCCTACTAGTATGTTCTTGTATGCTATTCATATATGTTTACTGGCTTTGCGATACAAATTGGTAATCCAGGCTACATATTTGTCCCTACAACCATTAATAAATTTAATTACTAATGCATATGACATCTGGACTATTTCTATTGAGCAGGAACTTGATAGGATCGCTTAGACTCTTTGGAAGAATGAACTAAATCAAGAATTTTGCAATGACAACGAATCTTTCATGATTGTGCTAAGAGTCCTTAGTATAATTGTTTAGTTCTGTAAGTCTAGTATGCAACCCATGACCTAGCTATAACATTCTTGAACTATGAAGCTTTTTTATTTTATTATTGTACACACTATTGAATGTGGATGATCAAAGATATTAATATCAATGTCCTTTTGTGCCATTGGATTTGTAATTTTGTGAATTTATATACCGTGAATCATTATTATTCAGCAAATAAAACGGGATACAATATAAAATAGCAGCGAATAGATTTTGTTGCATTAAACCTAATGTTGATGCAATAGGTTGTATTGCACCGAACCTAATATTGATGCAATAGGTTTTATTGCACCGAACCTAATCGATGCAATATGGTCTATTGCATCGAACGTTAGCCGTTGCAATAGAATTTCTTATTGCATCAAATTTATCAGATGTATTACATCTACATGATTTTGATGCAATAACCTCTTTGCATCTCTCTATCTTGATGCAAGAGATATCCATGGCCGATGCAATAGCGACCTTGCATCAAAACAATTTTGATGCAACGACCTCTTTGTATCTCTCTATTTTGATGCAAGAGACATAAGATGGTTGATGCAATAGCGAACTCTCACATCGGTCACAGCAAACCGATGCGACAAGGCTATTGCATCTAGAGCTATTGCATCAGCTCACATCAAACATGAAATTGATGCGATACCAAGCTATCGCATCAATTTTGGCCCTATTACATAAAAAAATTGCCGGTGTAACAGGGTCAAAAATTAGTAGTGAATTAGGATCCTGTACCGGAAGGGAAACGCCATCGCCATGGACTCCCGGCGCTAGCGCTACCAGATGATCTTGAAGCTGGTGGTGATCGGCATTGGCGCGTTGAGCACATCCTCCAAGTTCTCCCTAGACTGGAAGCGAACTAGGAAATCTTCCGGTGCGTAGCGACTTACGACGAACGCGGTGGAGGGGATGTGGTAGACGTGCTCCAGCTGCGCACGAACGTCAGCCAGGGACACTGTCGGCCAAACTCGGCCAGCGACGAGCGCCAGCAACAGCGCTGCCTCTGCGGCTGCGATCTCAGCAGAACGAGGGATTACGATGACCCCCGAAGGCTGCTGGCGAGTGTCGTGGCCTGCCACAGGTGCAGCCGACGATGTGGTCCGGCCTTGGATCTCCGGCGGCATGGGCGCAGAAGATGGTGGTGGCGAAGTGGATGGCCTTGCGCATGTTCTTGGGACCAAAGTCTCCTGCCCAGTGGAGCAGTTGTTGCCACTTGCCAGAGCCGGTGTCGGAGCTGGACGACGGAGCCCGTGGTGGCCAACGTGCACAGCGGCGACCAGGCGCGACGCGCCGTGGTGAGCGGCCACGCTTGCATGTCCGTGCCCGGTGGCCGGTGCCATGATAGTTGAGGCAGTGTGATGGGGCGCAGCACTACGCAGCGACATGATCGGAGACTAGGCAGTTGAAGCACAAGCCAACCAACCATGGGGGAACAGGTCTCGGCCTAGCGGCGTGGCTTGTAGGACGACGGCGCCACCTGCACCTGCTCTCAATGACGTGGAAGCCCTCATCGTCGATGGGAGAGGCAAGACGAGGCGGGTGCAGGATGGGGTTGGCCGCGGAGCGTGGTGGCTGGCGCACGGGGTGTGCCTCAGACCGTGGCGCCTGCACCTGGCGTTGAACGGGAGGGTCATGGCGCGTCCATCTCGCATCTGCCATGAAGCCCCTTGTGTGCCTAGCGCGGCAGCGACGATGGTGAGGCGGAGGAGGCATGGCCACTTCCTTGCCCTTCCCACTGAAAGGAGGTGACGTCATGGAGGACTCGTCATCGGAGTCGTCGGAGTCCGAAAACGAGATCATCTCCGGGTGGTGCCGAGAGGACGAGCCGAGGACTGGAGACACGACGAGAGGGGGCGCGGGCGAGACCAAAGCCACCCAGGCGGTTGAGGGGCTGGCCTGAGTCCGTAACGCCTCCGTTGCAGCTGCCAATGGAGGCAGCGGGGGCGGGCTTCCCTCCCGCTACGACGAGGGCGACGAGGATCCGGCCGGTGACTCTGCGGGGTTGGACATCTGAGTAGGCGAGGAGGGCGAAGAGAAGGGAGGCAGTGAGGGAGAAGGAGGCACGCACTGGCGTTGTGGGGACGCCGGCGGTGTTTAGGAGGTGTACGCCGGGGCCGAAGTGGCCACCGGCGGTGGGGAGAGGAGAGGTGTGCTCATCCCAGGAAGACCATTCCTTTGGCATGCCGAATTCATACTGAGTATTATTACCAATAAAAGGTGCATTATTGATTGTTGCAGTGTTCTCATTCTCCAGATCCAATCGAATGCTTCCATACAAGAGATGTGTGTCCGGTGTGTAAATTAATTAAATAGGTTATTAAGCAGCGACGACCAAGCAGGTCCGTGTCCAACCGGCCGGATGAAAAAACCAGCTGTACCCTTTTTTTTACCCAAACAAAGGGTCTGTCGTGTGCCCAAACACGCTTAGCTTGATCGACCAAGGGAGAATGCATTATATATATAACTACTGTTCAATAACTTATTCTGTGGCCACTTTGAGTTACAATAGTTACTATGCTAATTTATGAGACTACAGTAACTTCTTACTAAGTGATTTACTATAACATTATGGTAAATATCACCGTGAATTGTAGTAACACGAGTATCATAAATGTATATTCATGTTATCGTAAATTGATATAAACATTATCGTAAACCAAGATAGCTATAGAATAAGTTATTCTATGAACAGCTGCATAATAGCCCGAGGCGATTTGGGGTAGCGCACATCACTTGACCATGCATCGCTCCAAAATTTTCCAAGATGTTGTTCGCAACTCAATCTCATATGTGATGAGGTTGGCCTCCCCTAGGGCAGTGCCAAAGCTAGCTGATGCAGGTACTGCATGATTTCTTGAGATGAACCTCCCATATACTTGCAAATGAAAAGAAAAGGCACATATTGCATGGTAAGATTCTTGGGCCACCCGAAGATGCTCAGGGTCGCAACGAAGTGAGAGGGATTGGCTCATGGCAAAGTTAGTTATTGCTTAGTATAAGATTTTTTTTATGACACTATTAATCTTACTTATGAGGAAATTATTGTTTTCGTACATGCATGTGTGCTTGATGCATGTTGTTTGCCCACAAATGGATTTATCCGAGTCGCCTGCTGCCTCTGATAGTCTGATTAAGGACACGTAAGCATGTAGACAGGCAGACAGCAGCATCATATCGCGCGGAATAAAAAACTGCGTGCATCCGCGATGCGCACTGTTATAAAACATATGGACTTTATTATATAAGGAAAGAGAGGGAGGAATGATAATTCTAGTCTGTTTATATATGTGCTCTTATCAAACTCTTAAGTTTTGGCAGGGCTATATATATGTGGAAACTTGATGTTGTAATTATCAATATTTAGAGAAATAAAAAATAGTCATCCTATCTTGTGTCTATTTGTTCTTCTACTTTTTCATCTACTATGTTGATCATGAGAGACGAATAGGGAAATGTCCTAACCGCTGGCAACATATTTTATAACACGTTATCAGCACAACAAGCTCTATGTCGACATCGTCGTTGAAGCCGTCGCTGATCTTCGACGCCGACGCTTGTACCGTCGACATCCCGCCGTGACTACTTCGACGACGTCATCTCGACGTGGTTAGCGGAATGGATATGCTACATCTACCTGCTATCGATCTGCGCTACATCGACATGCACCGTTGATGTTAAGCAGACAGTTCTACAATAATGCCAAACACCCTACGCGATATGTATCTACTAATCACTGCCTTACGTGGCATGTGAGGTACCTCTGCATGGTACGAAACGCATCTTGCAGATTGCTTGAACCGGCCATCGAGTGGTCTATATATTCTGTGCATGTTGAATCGTACACGAAGTACCTATATACTCGAAGTATATACATATACAGTAAATAAAAAATACAGAGTTTGCATCTAGGGTTAATAAAAAAAAGGGAAAAGAAAAAAAAGGGCTTGTTTCCTCCGATCATGTCATGCATGCCAGAAGTATGTCGCCCGTTGTCTGCAACAACACTGGAACTCCGCTGTCCTCAAATGCACATAGTACGGCCTGAACGCCGCAGGGGCTCAGGCTATTTGCTATTGAATGAACTAGTCTTTCACGCTAACGATTGTGGCCTGTACGCCACAGCCACCGTGATATTTGCAAGTTAGGCATGAAGCCAACATTATTAACGCATCCCTGAAGGATATAAACACACATGGAAATTGTTGCAAGCAAATAGTGACTCGTAGTCGAATTGCAAGAAGCCAATATAATTGGTTGAGATTACGTATGAAATTGAGTTTCTTTCCATTGCATTAAACCGGGCATGCACATCAATGAACGCCGCACCATAGCTCACGGTTTGCTGGCAGCAGCCGTCCGGCCTGTCGCGTACTGATGGTCAGCTCATCATCGCCCTCACAAATTCTCATGGCCTGCGTGCCATGCCGCTCTGCCTACACGCTTGGAAATTGCTCATTGATGTTGCACCGCATGCATGCTAATGCCGCCCGCTCGCCATACCTCCACGCCTCCACTGACGGTGCGGCTCGCACGCCGCTGTTGGGGCTGAGAAGAGGGAGGTGGTCCATGTCGGACCAAGCAGTCCTTCGGGCCTATGGAATTGAACGAAAATGAATTATTGGGCCAAGAAAAAGGAATATGTTGCGGAAAATTCCGAGAAAAAAATCTATAATAATTTCAGAAAATAAGAATGAGACTATATAAATAAATAAAAAAATTATAGTCCACAAAATCTTGAAGATTTTATGCTCTATTTTCTTGTAGAATAATACCTACCGTTTCTGGAAATTGCGGATTTATGGGATTGTTGTGAATATAAGACATCGGAAAACATAGTTTTTTTTAACCCTATGCCAACTTTTTATATATATTTACTGTGTGTTCTTATATCCTATATGTATAAGAACTCGTATATACAACATTAAATCGGGAGTTTAGTTGTTGTGTTCACTAGCTTTTTTTCATAATTAAATAGTAGATTAATTCTGAAAAATTCTACACTTTGAATTTAATTCTGAAAAATGCTAGTGCAACCTTATTATGAATTATATACCATGTAATTGCAAGAATAAAATCTTGAATGGTTACACTAGAAACATGGTATAAGGCATATGAGCTCTCTATAAATCCTGCAGACCTTAGACTTATCACATTTGAGAGGCTCATATTTGTTTTTTCTAGCATAATAAAATTTTGGGATGAATGAATGGTTGGTATTAATTCTAAAAATTTGCATATACCATAATCCTGAAAAATGCTAGGATGCTTCTAAGAGTATTTTGTATAACCATCCGCTATCTTTTTGCGCTTTGCCACTTGTTTACCTGCAGTAAACTCATACGCACATGATGATTCCGGTAATAATAATATATGAATACCTTCGTGAAGAAGGAATATCCTGGATTTGTCCTGAACGACAGAATTATATAACATGGTCATTTATTAAATCCTAGTAAGATATTCTACTGCCATTGAAGTAGAGTAGATCTTAAGCATAGTAATTCCTAGTATTACTCTCAAAGAATGAGTGTTTGTGACCAAGCTAAATTCTCAAGGTCTTATGGGACTCACTACATGAGAAATCTAGAAGATATCCTATATTATTATGATTGCATAATGTCAGAAATAATAAAAAAAATTGAATTTGAAGCTTACATGACCATATGAGATATATATGCTGCTCTATAAACAAATACAATGGCCTGAAGCTTCGTATTAAATGTCATAGGAGACTAGATGGTGAATAATTATCTATGAATATTCTTGAAGAAACATCTCTTGAATATAGAATGTCAAAAGAGCGATGCAATACATGAAGTATCTGAATTTACCATCAGAAATTATTCAAATGGAAATTAAGATGGAATTTTTAGACAGCTTCATGAACCAGGATATTGTCAGTTGCAATAACTTTGAATATGTGGCTTGCATATGTTACTCCCCTTGAAGGCTTGTGACTTAATATCATAACTATTGAATAAAGCATGAAGCTAGTTTTTCTTGAAGAACTTAAATCATGTGCTTATATATTTGTTTTGTCTTTAAAATTACTATCCTGAAGTATTAATAGTAGCAGTGGTGCATTAAGTTTTAATTCTCGTTGAATTAAGTGGTTAATGGTTAATTTATTAGCTTAAAGATTAATATGAAACATTTAATATTCTCAGTTGTAATTTTTACTTGAAGTAATATGTGTTAATTTCTCATAGAATAAATTAGATTTATATGTTTTGCATATAAATAATTGCCTATTTTTGTCTATCTAAATAAGTTTTGCAATAATTTTATCCACAAAGAAGCCTTAATTAACCATGAAGGTTATAGTTCTTTGTGCACTACTACCATATAGGTAGAAGAGAAGCACATGAATAATTGGACTATACTGGCATATGAATTGATCTTAGAAGGATCAATTTAGCCAAGAAATAGTATAATCCATAAACTAAGTATTTAAAACTTCAGCCCAGAAACTAAAAGTTTATGTCCTATCCTAAATCTATTGTTGACTTGTTGTACACTAAATATTATATTAGATATGTGAATTTTATGCCACAACCATTGAATACTAGAAGTATGATTGAATTCTATGAAATATTTGAAATTATTATTCATAGATGATGCATGAAGTATATTACTACTTGAAGTAGTTATGGCATGAAAAGGGGAGAAATTCTGAGTGAAGGCATGAGAAAATATGAGTAATATATATTTAATAGGCATAGCTTTCCTAAATCTATCTTTAAGTGCATATATAAGGACTTAAAGTTCTAGCCATGTTCCTTCCGACCGAGTTAACTTTCTCTACATTGCACTAAATGCAAGTAAGCTTGTAGTTTTGCATTTTGTTGTTATCTATTATGATGGACTGAATATCAACAATCCACATTATACATGAATATGTATCACTATGTTGTGCTCTCATTGAGCTGCAACTATCTCCACTCCTGCATGAATATTAGCATAGAAGCTATATTCGTAGCTTGTAGCTACTACCTTTTCCCCTCATAATTAAATTGGCTAGCTAGCACGGTATGTCTATATAGTTCTCGTTGAACTAAGAAATATTTTGCTTTTAATATGTTGTATGCATAAGTAATATATTGTTCTATGGCCAAGTAGCTAATATCAGGGGGAGTTGGTTAATTTGAAATTAGCTAAATAGAGAAGTGACCCAATTAATGGGATGAATAATGTAACACCCTCGGTGTTACGTCCTAAATTATTTACTAAAACATGTCATGAGCATCATGTTTATGTGTTAGTGCATATGATAGAATGTGTAGACAAATTTCTTGTAACTTAAAACGATTAATAAAAATGTTAAACGAAAGTTGATTCAATAGTTCATGTATATCAAGTAGGGTTTAAAACTATTTTTTATTGAATAAAAATGCTATAGAACATATATATGACACTTAAATAAAGTTTAAAGTACAAACTTTGTTGATGATAGTGAAATACTTGCTGTCAAAAAATAATATTACTAACTAATATTTCTACTAGCCTAGAAATTTGCAAATTGAAATCAAGTTCTGCTCAAAAACTTAGAAAAATTCTAACTTTGTCAACAGCTCGACATTGATATGTTTAACAAATTATTTTGAGAGATTAGGTTAAAGGGTGGTGTAGTGTCATAGCTCGATTTGGTAGTCTCATATGCCATCTTGAGTATGGTGAAGATGGTCTAGGTCCAGAAGCAACTGTTTAGTTTTTATAGACGCTTTAAAATTCGTGCATGACACGGTTTTGCCCAGGTCAACCGCGTGGGCGCGATCACCACGCTCGGGCGTCGGCGTCGCCATGCTGACTGTCCCACGCGCACGTGCGCTGCCATGCGTGGCCGGCCATGACCGCTCTGGCCTGGCTGTGGCCTAGTCATCGCTGGCTCCTGGCGCGCGGAGCCGCCGCCGCTGCTTTCGCAGCCAGGTGGTGCTGCCGCCAGCCCTGCCGCGCTGCCAAACTAACGCTCCGCACCGTGACACAGCCGCTATCGATGCCATCGCCTCACCATCATGTCCATGCCTCCCTCTACATCTCTGCACCGCTGCCAGCCCAATGTGTTGCTGTCTCTACCGTGCGCACATGGTCGGGCTCGCCATTGCCTTGCCATTAATGGCACTACGGCACGTGGGCCATGCCTATCGCAAATGCAAGCCTGGCTGCTAGCGCTTGCGTGTGGGCCTCCACGGTCACGTCGACCACGTCCCGCCAAGGCGTGGATGAGCTGAGCCCACCTGTTGTGCCTTGTCTCTCTCTCTCTTTCTCTCTTTCTCCCTCCACTGCCGCCGTCGAGCCACGTCATCAATTACCATACGAACGATCACCTTCATTCAATTCATCGTATCCACAGCTTCACCATCATGTCCTCTCGCTACCTGACCCTACCCAGCCTTGAAGCGTGCAAGGTCAAACTCCAATTTTGAGTTTTTTCTTGCCGCTGTGCCGATAAGGCCACGCTCGACCATTGTCGAGGGTAGCCCTCCTACCGTCCCTCCTGAACCAATTCACCTGCACCACTCATATAGCCTTGACTCCCTTTTCACCCTACGCGTCTTAGCCAAACCGCTACCACTTCCCCTTCATCGCTGATGCGACCGTGACGCCACGGTGCGGCACCGCACGGCTCGGCTGTATGTGGCTAGCCCTCCTCTGCCATCCTCCACCCCAACCATCACCTTGGCTAGGTCCACGGTAGTCTACTGATGCTCCCTCGCTAGCCAGTTAGGTTCTTAGGTGCTCTAGATCGCTGGGGCAGCCGTGCCGCTGTCGCGGACGGTCGCGTGTCACTACAGCTTGCTCCAGTGCATCCTGCCACCCCTCACCGTCGCTTAATGTAGCCACCAAGATCGGAGATGGTGATCGAACCATTAGGTAGGCCCGTGTAGGTCCTAGGTGGCTGGCGTAGGCGCTCAGTGCCGCCGCTCGCCGCGTCGCCGTGCACTGAGTTGTCAGAGGTGTGCGCATGGAAATTCCAGAAAAGCCAGGGGGTTAAGTGAGAAGTTCTGAGAGAGGAAAAAATAGTGTTAGCACTTAATTGTAAATTGAGAGGAGTTTGGGGTCTCTTTTGCAAAGTTGTCACACGCGCGGGATTCCTGGCACGAGCCGTCTCCGTGTGGGCCGACCTCGCGTGGGCCGTGCCTGCGAACCGCTGCGCACGCTGTGTCATGTGGGCCACGTGGGAGAATTCGTTTTGCTTTTTTCATAAGGAATTAGAAATAGTTTTCTAATTCAATTTTTGAGCTGATCTTTGGTAAATCATATAAAATTATGTAGGTGTCCAAAAATTATAAAACAAATTTTGTTACGTTCCTAAAAATGTGCTCTATTATTAATGTATTTAGTTCATATATACATGTTGATACCAAGAGATATTAAATCATTTGAGAGTACTCAATATTATTAAGTTAATTATTGTAGGAATTTTGTGGTAAATTGATGACAACTTTAGTTCTAAAAATTTTATAGTAGCTTCATGGTATTATTATATGCTCACTGTAATTTTTGTAGCTTTAGAATAGACTAAACATTAGAGTAGTTAAATGCTCTGTGTTTTAAATATACATTAAATCACTAGTAGAAATAAAGATATATCCTTTATTTATAAAGCTAGGTGTTTGTTAGTTCAACCCAACACTTTGCTTGGTAAAGATGATAGCTTAGTAGCTTAGTATGCGTATTCTTATTTTAAGAGTTGCTGTTGTATAAACGCTAAGTGTTGCATCATCATCGCATACATATAGAGAATGAGTTGGCGAAGATCGCGACCACTGGCGATCACGAGTTCAAGGAGATCGTCGAGGAGTATGAGGAGGAGATTCTCGTGCAAGAGGAAGTCCTGGAGCCGCCACTGACTAACTCAGTTGACACCGCGTCTGTCCAAGGCAAGCCCCGGTGCATAACCCTTATTTTTTATAATCACTGAATATATATATATATGATGTGCATTTATGTTACAGAAATTTTATAAAAACCACCTGTATAAATATATTTGTTCTATGAGTCCTACTAGTACAGGTTCGAGTAGCTGCTATGCTTAGGTTTCGGTAGCATGAGTAACCTGTCGTTACTCATAATAGGTGATTATTATTACTCTCATGATAAAATAATGAAAGAAAAAATGGAGATAGGATAGGGATATGGTATGGGTATTAGTGGGTGTAACAGGCTGTGTCCCGCGGCCAATGAGGCTTAGCTTGGTTACACTGTTTTCTCTGTTCGTATCGATTAAGGATTGTTCATTGCTATGTATGATAGTCAGGTCACAGACTTATTATCATGAGCACATACTTGCTTATAAAAGCGGGAAGGCTCATTATGCTCTTATCGTGGGTTCCGGCCCTTTTCAGACTGACTGATTGGAGGCGGAGAAAGGTGGAGCTCTAAGCACCATGCTGAAACCGGGTCTCAAGTGTGGGGGCTTGGAGTCCATGTTTGGACGGGGACCTGGACCCCTCGACAGGAGTGAGATGGGTCGGTCTTGTTTGTGCCTAGTGTACAAGCGGGGCATGTATTTTGGGGTACCTAGCTAGAATACATTGGTTCGTGAATCGCTGTTTCCATGAAACGGTATGACTTGGCTATGATCTAGCACCGTAGTAAGAACTAGAAGATGAAAAATGGTAAAATGGTTCTAATTGCTCAACCCTTGCTTAAAAGTAGAACATGTGCTTACCTAGAATGGTTAGCTAATGAAGTATTCATAACTGCTAATTAAACTTGAACTTAAGGACGTACTTCTAGTAATGCTTTTTGTAAACAAAAAGAAAACAGCAAACCCATATTGCCTATCATACTCCTTAGAGTCAGGAAACTATTCTCACTAGTTGGGTAAGTCTTGCGAGTACATTGTATACTCAGGGTTTATTTTACCCCTGTTGCAGGTGCAGCTTGAGGAGTAGCTCTTGTGTGGAGGATTCTTCTGGTGGGCATAGACGGATCCTTGTATCGTTTTCCGCTAGATGTTTATTTTCATTCTGTTGTTTAATTATCGCACTCTAAACTCTGGTATTGTAATAAATAATTTTTAAGAACATTTGTTGTATGAAATGGACTAAGTATTGTAAGCTCGTACTCATTATTGGATTCTAGAGGTAAAACGTGGATTGTTTTGAGTTCTCCCTTGGGTGTGCTCGACGGAACTGTCCGATATAGCTCCTTTTTAAGGTGTTTAGTGTCTAGTGGAAGACTGCATCTGAAAATATGTTATTTTAGGCGGTTCTGCCACAAATAATTATGGAATTAAGATGGTGGATAACACACTTAAATGATTTGGGATTTATGAATAAAAGGCATTTGGGGATATTGCATTAATGGCAATTAGAAAATTCTAGAAGAAATTTCATGTAATTTTGAATGTTGCGTATTTTATACACTTGAAGTATATGGTCCATTTTTTATGTATGAGTAATTGGATCATTTTTTGCTAAACAATAAAGAAGCTAGACAATGAAATAGTTTTCTAAACCATGATATGTGTAAATCAGGGCGAGAACATCCCTGAGTTTGTAGGAATACCGAATATTCTTAAGTGCACTTTATGCATTCTAGCTTGTTGTATTTAGTGAATAATAACCCCTGTGTTAAAATATGTGTGTGAATATTTTTCATAAAACTATATCATAGCATACATGAATGGGCCTCTACTTGTAGTTGGAGATACATAAATTTGAATTATTTTAAGCCTATAATAGGGGATATCTTTTGAAGTATGCTATTAAAGATCTAATATTGGCATTAGGGGGAGAGAAAGCCTATGTTGAATGCCAAATATTATTTTCATAGAAGGAAAATAGTCTGAAGAGAAAAATATTCCTTGAAGCTTGAAGCAGGAATAGTATCATGCACTAAATCAAACAATAGTTTGACTAATGCTCTTGTGAAGCATGAAGCGGAGCATATGCTAGATATTTTTGAAAATGAGAGGAGTAACTTAAAGTTATAAACCAGAAGTTCTGTTTACTAGTAGTAAACTAAATGTTGTATACTATCAAGTTAAAATCTATGGGGACGCCTGTGAATTCTAGTTTAGTGTATACTTGTTAAATAGAAATAAATGAAAATCCTCCATTCTCATGAAGAGAAGACCTCATGAAGAATTTTAAGCACCTCATGAAGAGTATCATCACGAAGATAAAATCCAACACAGTAAGCGTGCGCATCATTAGTGTTGGATATGTAGAACAATAAATCCTCTCTTATTTGGGAAATAACGAAGAGACAGATAATATCATATTATGATAATATTGAGAGAAAATAATAGTTGTCGACAACGCTACCTCTATAATTGCAAATGTTTCTCTTATGAGAACCTGGATCCGTAAAAACAAAGTCCATGGCAAAGTCGTCTATAGCGATTATATCGGGTCAATGAAGAAAGCAATTGAGGTTGAATCTCCTACTAAGAAGAAATAAATGTTCTGCTATATCTCTAGCAAATGAAATGAATAAATATGAAATATACAGTTAATAAGTGG
The DNA here is from genome assembly GCF_019320115.1 of Miscanthus floridulus. NCBI lineage: Eukaryota > Viridiplantae > Streptophyta > Magnoliopsida > Poales > Poaceae > Miscanthus > Miscanthus floridulus. The sequence goes on along the minus strand of NC_089580.1, from coordinate 202,517,243 downwards.
ATTATGTAGATCCATATAGTTCCTGAAGAATATAAATCGTAACATATAGAAATTAAATCTCATGCAAAGTATTAAGAAGTCTAAGGTATAATATATTCCTGAATGAATATTGAAGTCTCAAGAAGAGCATGTCCTAGAAGGAATAGTCATCGAATGACTTTGTAGTGAATAACACTATCTCATTGTGTATATCATATAATAATCTCTTATGTAATAGAAAATATATCTCATAGAAGAGAAATGTTATTCACTAAGAATGAGAACATCTTTAAATGATTTAATCCATGAAGGATTTACCAATCAATTCTTGAAAAGCATCATTAATCCCTGAAGTGAATGTAGACCCGAGAAAAGGAAAATGAGGAATCCTAAATACCATGAAGGTGTCATACAAACACTCAGAAAGTGCATATTGAAAGGCTAGCAATGAAATGATGATATTCTCTAAATACCATAGAAGGTATAAGAATAATGGTGATTTTGGCAATTGAATTATCCTCTAAATGTCAAATACAAAACTAGATTTATTATTTACCGGTACAATCAAAGTCCTGAAGATTTATAGAACATATAAATCCACTAAGAAAGAATTATAAGTATTCAAACTCTAGTATAAGCTTGATACGCTATCTAGAAGATATTGAATGTAACTTATTTACCCTCATAATCCTCTGAAAGGATTTATTATCTTGAAGGATAAATTTTATTTGTTTTGCACAACTAATAAGTGGTCATCTATGCATGAAGCATATTGCTTTTGTTTACTCATTATAATTCATTGAAGAATGGTAAGCCAACATTTTGAAAGATATAGTATTATGGTACTGGATACTATTATTAAGCACATATTTATGAAAGGTGTGGTCTGAACAATGAAGTTCAAAGGATGACTTTATGAGGGAGAGCAATTTGAGTGAATCTACCTTGAAGGTAATTAAAACCACTAGAATTACAAAGATCAAGTAGATCATATTTGCTAAAACATTAAAGTTTATGCATAGATCATGAAGATAAATATTTATTCATGAAGAATAGAATATCCTGAAGAATACATGACCAAGAAGGTTAAATGTTGTACTCTTTTTTTCTATGTGAGGTTTTACTTGAAGGTTTCTCACACAAGGTTTTTAATGAGACAACATGTGTAATGCAACTAACGAATGCGATGTACTCTTTTCTCGAAGAACCGTTTTTCCCACTGGGTTTTCGGATGAAGTTTTTAACGAGACATGTGCATATCGTGGTAATCGCCCAAGGAGAGTGTTGTAAAACATACAGACTTTATTCTAGAAGAAAATGAGAAGGAGAAATCATAATCCCAGTTTGTTTGTATATAGGCTCTTACTAAACTCTTAGGCCTTGGTAGGGCTATATATACGTGGGAGCTCTATGTTGTAATTAACAATATTCAGAGAAATAAAGAATAGTCTCTCTATCTTATATCTATTTGTTCTTCTACTTTCATCTACTATATTGATCATGAGAGATAAAGAGAGAAAGATCCTAACCGCTGGCACCATATTTTATAACACACACAACAGGGTGCCGGCATGTGATGTGACAACAACAATGGTACACACTCAATAATTTTGTTATGTCGATTGATTGAGTCCATCAACAAACCATGCATCGATCCACATGCGTGTAGTGGGTCCATCATCAGATTACTGATTGACAACCACGCACCTTTGCTAGGTGCCCATTTTTTATCTAGCACCAAGCCAACGTACGGAGTACTAAACCCTCGGCCCATTAATGCATGGTTTAATTGTGGCCTTTGATTTGTTTGCCCTTCCTCCCTGCTAGGAGTACTCTGCTAGTGCTACATCACCACTTTCCCTGTGTCTCTACTCTCTCTATATATATATGGGTTAGCTTAGCTATATAATAATGTTCTTCCCAAGGAAATCACACTGCACATGTGTGACAGTGACACTCTACTTGCTGCAACATCTAGGAGAAACACTATGATACTTACATGCCTACAAACACTTAGGGCCTACAAACACTTAGGGTCTGATGGATTTGCTTATACGAGCCTTACCTTATGCATCATAATTAATCTAACCTAGCGTAAATATATGTACACTGTATGTTTTAGTATTTGGTTGTTTTACATAGGCAAATATAATTTGATAAAATTATATTCGGTTGCTTACATTTTGTTGTATGTAGTCACCTCTATGTACTAGTCGAGCTCTCATGTTTCTAGTAGAGGTATGGGGAATGTGAGAATATTTTATTTTTTTATGCACATCAGCTTATGCAAATCTACATTGTCTAGCATGACCAAATCTAATGTACTAGATAATGCAACATTACCAAACACAAGCAAACCTCACTGCATAAGAGTTTGGATATAGACAAATAATCAGACCCCTTAAAGACGGTTTGGTAGTACTTCTTTTGGCTCTAGCTACTCCGAAGGGGGCGGAGCCGGCAAGGGTGGGTTTTTGGTGGTGGTGGACTGGTGGGGGTGCCGCTGGGGCTGCAGCCCTAGTCGTGGACAAAAAAATTGGGAACATGTCTTCAGACCTAGCCCAACAACCTCTCTCCAACCCTAGCTGCGCCAGGCACACCAACCGAACGCACGACTTTGCGACTTCTACTCCTGACCTTACAATTGGCGACCCCGACGCTCGCTCCCTCGGCGCTCGCCACGTCCAGCATCCATGGTCCCCGTTTGCCCCTTCTCCTTCTCCTCGGCTCCTTGCCAAGTTGCCTCCTGCAGACGTACTATTGTCTTGCCTGTAGCTCACCTTAGCGCCTCCTTCCCTTCTCCGTGGCCGGCCACGGCCAGGCCGCCAGCCATTGCAACCCTGCTCCAGTGCTCCTGCTGTTGAATACTGTGTAGCTATGCTGCATATCTAGATGAGCTACTACCTAGTGAGATCCAAATCGGTCTTGTTCTATTTTTTGGTTTTGAATATTCATTGATTCAATCACTGAATGTCAATGTTTACTTTGAAATATTTCATATTGCAAGGCATAAGAGGTTAGAATGGAAAGATATTTTGGTAAAATAAATTTGCCACGCGAGTGCCTGAGATGCATGCATGTTGTATTAGTCCATTTCAATACACCATGTTATCTTGCTTTTTGAAGAACTATGACATTTTAAATTGTTTATGTAGAATTGATGATGACCGTAAAAGTGATGTGAAATTGTGAATATAGATTTCACCATTTGGTTGTCGGGATGCTCTTTCTTTGGTATATTTCTATCATTAATGATGTATTGTTTGTTTGAGCACTTTGAATCGATGTCCTGGAAGGCGGTGAAACCAGTATATGACATAATATCATGATGCAAAATTGATTTTATTATAATTATATTTGTATTGAAAAACAATCATTTATGACAATACCTTTTATACTAGATAAATAAAATATAATTGGTTTGTTAAATAGCAGTCAAGGGTTCGTACTAACGACATGAAATGGGAAGAAAAACATGAGTCGAGACTCACTTAGTTGATTAAGTTTTCTTTAAAATGGAATCAGTCTATTTTGTGTTCAAGTCTTTAACTTTAAGCTAAGTGCTCATTTGCTTTTGTGATTTAAGAACGTTATTTTTTATGGTAGGTGACGTGTCTGTCCGCCAATAGCGACGGAGCGAAATATGTACCGCGGCTTTGTCAATTTTGAAATCTGCCGGTTTAGTTTTTTGAACGTGCTCTCAAGCCTAGAGTATATGTACGCGTGTTCATAAAAATAAAAAAAGTGTCGGCAGGCGCAACTTGTTTGGCAAACAACATGGGTGCATCAGGTGAGGTGCAGGAGGAATATTGTTCTTCTTCTACCGCTGCCGCATCGTAGATTGGATTATTCATCATCAGGTGTGGGCTGTCAGGCGGAGATGGGATAGTACTAGTAATTAACCACCTTCACATGATCACATCGGCTAGGCGACAGGTGGTTTGGGCATGCAAACCATCATCTGAAGCAACGTCCGTGACAAATCAAAAGGTTTTGCTCCGTCTCAATTCTCAACTCTCAAGAATGGGAAATGGTACTAGTACGTAGCACTGTACTAGTAGAGGACAAGAAGGACAAAAGGTGACCGTGGGGCTAGCGATTTGGGGCAGAGCATGTACCAACTACCAAGATTTTTTTAACACTTTTTAAAAATAATTTTAAATCTAACACTGTTTTTTTTAAACTAACATTTTTGATCGCGCCTATTTTCATGGCGCGGCAAAATACATGTGCCGCGTCATGCATGGTGGCGCGGCAGGAGGTGACGTGGCGAAGACCGGGGCCGCTGACCGGTGATGTAGCAGGGTTTGCCACGCCACCGATCTTGGCGCGGCAATGCCGCGCCACGGCGCATGGCGCGGCAGGATCTGGGTGCAGACAGAAGATCGGCTGCTTTTGGTTGAGGATCGGCAGCGACGCGATCATGGACCATGGACCCCGGCTTCCTCGACCTCTTCCTGGTGGGCTCCGACCAGGTGTTCTAGTCCGACATGGGGTCACGCAGCACGGTCGACTACTGCGCGTCTAATCAGGGTGCATTCTTTGACGATTTCGTGGCGGCAATGACCAAGCTCGGGAGGATCGGGGTCAAGACGCCGACCACCGGCGTTGAGATACGCCGGGACTGTCGGTTCCCGAACTAGTTGCTATTTAATCTCACCAGCAGTGCTGCCGCGACACATTAAAACGAATATGAAGCAAATAAATGCAGTCCGTGCGCAAGTTGACGAGCTGCCACATAAAATTTTCATTGGTTTGACATAAGTTCGATATAACATAACCAACTAAGCCTGTAAGTTTCGGACGTCAATATTCGTTCGACCTAACAAACTAAGACACATGAGTGTAAGGATCCCTCGGATGTCTCTGTCTCTTCGCATTTGTTGGCAACACATTGGGAGTGTAGCCAACGTCGATGTGGTCGGGTCGCCGTTGCGTATGGCTCGTACCCTGCAAGTATATGATATGCACGATTACTTATAATCTTTATGATTGTTAGTTCATAGAGCCTACGTATTTAAAGAAACTACCTTTGTTAGTAACTGTGAGGCTCCTTGGGTACCAAGCGGGGCACCACCTAGCTGAGGCATGCCGATCTCATCCTACGGCCAATCGTCCCACTGGCCGTGCTGTCTGCGAAAGCCCGAGGGGTCGTCGTCGTCGTCATCGTCGTCCTCATCATCCTTGGTTGTAGAGTCTTTCCCAGCGCTATAATGTGGTGGTGTACACACTACAGAAGTGGCACCTGTCACCGGCTGAGAAGAGCCGGCCGATGTCCTCAAAGAGGCTGAAGACGTGCCACCCGACTGCGCCGGGAGTGGCGATTCCACATAAGGAGTGTCCATGCAGCTCAACTTCTAAGATAGCTTCCTACATCTCTTCTTCACCTTCTGCATAAATAGACGTTAAAGTTAGTGCATTTTCCAAACGCATATACAATAAAAAAACATTTTTGAAACGGACAAGTTTATGTTTACCTCCACAAAAACCTTGAGAATGCCTGGCCCCTGCCCTCTAGACTCGTGAAGCCGAAACGTTGCTTCATTGGACATCCTTGATAATTATGTCGCCTAGGTACATAGACGCGGTTGGATAGTTTTAGTACATATACTTAATACCAAACGGATAATAAATTGTACCATTCAAGTATCTTACCACGTATCTTTGAAGCAGGGCTCTCTGTAGCTATGTGTCCTCCCTAGTGGCAACGTCATACACATCTTCGATCACATCTTCCTCCGAGTCCTCGTCAATCGCCTCCTCAGTGTACAGGGGCTTGATATGTGTCCTCGTAGACTTGTGAAGCCACCATAGGTACTCGTCGAAGGTGTGTTGGTTGTGTGGAGGACCCGCATGGACCGGCTGCCGTTCCCTGGTCTCCCATAAAAGGATGTGCGCGTTGTGTGTCACGCGTCAATCCTTGGTCTTATACCTCTTCCTGCGGTCATACCTGCAACAAAACGATATTAGTTGTACCACACACACCTCTGAATTACAGCTTTGTTATTAATCGATAACGCACCAGTGCAATCCTTGATTGGTGGAGTAAAGCGGTGGTGGGCAGCCTGTCATTCTTCCAAACTATCTGCAGACCCTGATGGGCAAGTGAATCTCAACCACGTGGAAGAAAATAAGAGGGACGTTGCAGCGATACTCGTCTGACTCGTCCCTAGTGACTGGACTCAGATAATACTCGAGCTCCGGAGCATCCCAAGGACACCAATGCACCTGAACATTTCATAATTGAGTTAGGTTGTGATATAGTGTACATTGAACAAGACACATGTATGATAGTAAAAGAGCGTAACCTGGTGTTGTGTCAGGACGTCGAGACCGTTCGTGTACTCCCTGTACTTGCGCCTCGCATTCTCTCTAACTAACTCTACTTCCGTCTAGATATACAGAGCTATAAAGAGTGTATCATGCCCGTTCTATTGCTGCATTGAACACGATAATAAAATAGTCATTAATAATTTAATCATATGTAACTGCCTTAAAAAATATAGTGAACCAAAGTAATTACCGGTAAACCAGTATTAAGGGGCCTTCCAATGGGCTATCGTTCCCAACACCAAACTTGTAGTAGGTAGGAGCAACCCCCAAGGTTCGCATACCCTGAGGTGCGACGGCAGGCAACGCACAGCTGTCGATACGTCTATGCCAGGACTATGCTGCTCTAGCTGTACGCCACTATGTTCTCCCACGGCTGGCATAGTATGTCAAGGAAGATCCAACTGATGATGTTGTCCGAGGCGTCTAGGAAGAGGAAAGCACCAAGGAAGTACCAGAGCCACACTCTAGCGAACCTATCGATCTGAGCCTCCTCAGCCTATAGGTCCAAGTAATCAAAGCGCTCTGTGATCCAGGACGATGAAACACCGGAACTTTTTCTAAAATTGACCAAAGAAAATAAGACCCGATGACTGTAGGAAAGTAATGTAAGTATTAAATAGGCTTGAATTGCTCACTTATTTTTCTTGGAAGCCTCGTCGTCCGGTGAAAGAAAACCAGTGAACTGAGCCACCAGCTCCCTCCAGTGATCGTTGTCAACTATCCATGTCACTGGGAGCCCCCCAACTGAAAGCCAAAGATAGCCTTCACGTCCTGCATGGTCAATGTCATCTCGCCGCAAGGTAGGTGGAACGTGTGGGTCTCAGGCCTCCACCTGTTATAAGAATAGAATGACAGTTAGTTACCTCAAATTTGTTATAAGAATGTTTACGTACAAAGAAGGCACTCGTACCTGTCTACAGCTGCAGTAAATAGTGCTGGGTCAAGGGGCGGAAGACCGTAGTTGACAACACGGACAAGCTCGTGGAAGCCGGCACGCCGTATATACGGCGTATAACGCTCGTCCCACTGGTGTGTCCTGGTGTGCGTGCGGGGCCTCAAAGTAGGCAAGGCCATCTGTGCGTCGGTGTCACTCAAGATGTGTGCTCGGTGCTGGTCGTTGTACTCCACCTCAAGAATGGGATATAACAGGTGCTGCGTGGGAGGGGCCATCCTGTTAAAAATTGATAAACAAAGGGCTAGAGTATTCAAATTAACAATATTCAAATTAACATTATGTAGCATTACAAAATTTAAACTACTTGTTATGCAATACGAACACAATATGAAAGCACATGTATATATTCAAAGTAACATTAACAGACATATTAAACAACTTTACTAGAAAAATAAGCATTTGACGAAACTTCATCAAGTCATCTAAATCGTCGTATCACACACTACTAAGTACCGACAATCAATCCCTAAATCCAAAATCCTAACTAACAGTAACCTAAACCCTAACTACCTAACTAAAACTACCTAACCTAAACCCAAAATCAATCCCTAAACCCTAACTACCTAACCAAACCTTAACTATCCTAAATCATTAACAAATCCTAAATCACTATCCTAACAAATTCTAAATCACTATCCTAAATCACTAACAAATCCGAACAAATTCACTAACCTAACTATCCTAAATCACTAACCCTAACTAAAATAACAATCATAATAACATGAAATCGAGAGAGCCTACCTTGATATGAGGGGGGGCGGTCGGCGGCCGTGATGCGCCGACGTTCATGGCGCGGCCGGAGTGGGCGGGAGCGGCGGGCGCGTGCGGCGTGGGTGGGCAGCCGAGGGGCTGTGCGCAGCGTGCGGGCGGCCGGTCGGCCGGGCAGGCGTTGCGGACGCGGCGGCGGCGATGCTTCGGGCAGGGGCGGCAAGCAGAGGCAGGGTGGGCGGCTCGCGGGCAGGGGCGGCTCGCGGGCAATATTTATCTGATCCTGCCACGCCATGCGCTGTGGCGCGGCACTGCCGCGCCAAGATCGGTGACACGGCAGACCCTGCCATGTCACCGGTCAGCGGCCCTGGTCTTCGCCACGTCACCCTCTTGCCGCGCCACCATGCATGGCGCGGCATAGGCATTTCGCCGCGCCATGAAAATAGGCACGACCAAAAATGTTAGTTTAAAAAAAACAAATAGTGATAGATTTAAAATTATTTTACAAAAGTGTTAAAATTAAAAAAATCACTACCAACAACAAACGGACCGGCCGGAAGACCTCGGAGCTGTACTGTACCAGCTCAGCAACTGTTTGGGACACACACAAAAATCACATAAATCATATAGAGATTTCGCATAAATCAGTTTAATTTTATAAGGAAAAACACATGATTTAAAGAGAAAGATCCTGCGTTCTGGACAGGATATCTCAAGCTAACAAATAGCGAAGAAGTTTTTGAGGTAGCCATATGGGAAGAGAAAGCTAGATGGATGGAGGATCTGGGAAGGGTTGAATGACGAGGACGCATGCACACTGGTGAGCTCAATGGTGTCAAAGAGTGCCGAGAGGTGGAGCAGGAGCCATTGAGGGTCGCCGAGAGGTGGAGCCAGAGACACGAAGTTGTGTGTTTTACTCGTCGGACGGCAGACAACCTAGAAAGAGTAGATAGAGGGAGGCAACATATGGCCTTCCTGCAAGCATGGGTACTCAACGTAGTGAGATACGGTGTCAAAACGTCTCAACAAAGCCATCTAGGATTATTTTAACATTATTAGATGCTCTAAAGACTATAATACCGGTTTTTATAGTTAAAAGGGCTATGTAGTCAACTCTTGATACCATGGTGGTTATGTAGGCATGTTCTTACTCATTGCTGACTCACTGCCATGTCAGCACCCACGTAATATGCCACGTCGGCGAAATCGCCTTCAAAACCGTCTCAAAGGGTTATTTAGACAGTCTGCAGTTGTTTTAGGGGTAGATTATCTGGTTTTGCAGGTAAGGAGGTAAAGTAGACGAGCGCCAATAGTTAGGGGGGGTTAAGTAGACTTTTTCCTAGAAAGAATTATAGATTTGTTCATTGGCCTATGTCATGTCAACCCAAAAAAAACAAGGGGGGTTAGGTACTATGGATCTTGGTATACAAAATAAGTGTATGTTGGGTAAGTGTCTCTTTAAATTAAACAATGAATAAGGAATTTGGCAACAAATATTGAGAAACAAATATATTAAAGTTAAGACACTATCAAAGGTAGAGAAAAAAGTAGAGCTCATATTTTTGGATGAGACTCGTGAGCACAAAAGACCCTTTTCTAAGTCTGAGTACTTTTGGTTTAAAGAACAATAACCAAATAAGGTTTTGAGAAGATACTTGATTAGAAAACCAATCACTAAAAACCTAATACCCAATGCTGTATAACATTATCTGAAGGAACAAGCAAAGGTTGCAGATGTATTAGATTTGTTTCCTCCTTAATGTGAAGTTAGGCATTAATGGAGAACAAGCTACTATAATGAAAGCACCTAATAGCAAGGCCGACTAATATTAATCTACAATATGGTAACATTTTTGTATGGAGATTACAAAAACATGTTTGTTCACAGTTAACTTGATGTACAGATACCCTACCTTCTTAGTAATGGGTTTGAAGTTTCCTGAATAATTTGGCGACTTAAGATCCTTTGAAGATTAAAATCTTTCTTCGCTTCTTTAAAAGAAGGGTTATTGAAACAAAGATAAGTCATGTTGCTTTTGCAGCGAACCTGAAACCATCCAACATCTTTTCTTTCAATGCTCGTACATCATGTTTTTTTTGGAGAGCGGTCCATATGTTGCTAGGAATTATGCCACCTCGAAGTGCTGAAAAGTTATTTAGGGCTCGTTCGGTTAGCCTGGAATGAGCCTAGGAACCATTCCGGTTGAATACAGATTATACAAAATAGCTAACCATTCCGGCTGGGAATCTTTCCAGAGAATTGTTCCCAACAAACCGAACTGGGCGTTAATGATTAGTATTCATAGAAAGATACAATTTTCATGTTTAGAGCGGTCATTTTATGGTTAATATGAATAACAAGGAACAAAGTTGTTATAGTTGATCCAAATCTCTTTTGCAGGTTGCAGTAAGGTGCACTAGCTTCAGGATTTAAACCCAATTGCAATGGTATGACGATCTGAGTCCAATTGCAATGGTATGACTATATGGATACACGCTTATGGCAGGAGCTTGCTGAATTTCGAGGAATGTGGCATTGAGACTCTTTGACTCATTCAAATGGTATCTGATAGTTAGAAATGGGTCTTAAGTTGTTTTGTCATAAAGTATTTTGTTTGCCTTGATCCCTTTTTAGTGGAGATAACCTAGCGACTTGTTTCATTATTTATCTAATAAAAACTAGTATAGGATATTTGGAGGTCCAATCCATTCTCGTGATTGAGTCAACGTTTAAATACACATGGTAGCCTTCGTTGCCATTTATTTATCCATATGATGCGAGTACATACATACATACATACATATATATATATATATATATATATATATATATATATATATATATATATATATATATATATATAAGAGTGCACGAATTTTGTCAAGATTTGATTTAGCTAATCCTATACGTTTGCTTGACTTGATCCGCGCCAAAGCAATCCAAAGGTAAAACCACCAGAATCACAGTCAGCAGCACCGACTTGCATTGTTGGCTGATTGTACGTAGTACAGCTGTACTACTACGACTAGGACGAGTACGACAGAAGAACAGACTCCGTCCATTTCAGAGGCATAGGCAGCCACCAAAACAGACCCGAAGCTATTGGGCTATTGGGCTCATCATTTCTACGGGTGATAAACATGTTAAAGCTAATTTGTTGTGAGAGAAAAATATTGTTGCACGACTGATAAGTACTGTAGTAGTACGTAGGTGCGTTCCCGACAAAATTCACGGTTTCCTTTGTTTTACTGCTGCCCTTTGTGCAAAGAAATTAGACATCTTATATTTTGAGGTGTCAAACTTTATATCTCCAAATATATTTGTTAAAAAAATATTATATTGTTAGTTTAATAATACTTATTACACATAATTAATATTAATGTTTTATATATTTAGTGAAATTTAAAAGTTTGACTATTCAAAAAGCAAAATGCGCATTTTTTAGATGACAGGGAAGCAATATATAAGCAGCAGCAACAGTTGTCAACACAACAATAATAAGGGAAAAAAGATAGAAAAAATGCTACAAGTGAGCGCAGCTAAAGATCCTGTTTGTATATTGACTAAAATAATTTGCTAATAAGGGCTGAAAATGCTATATAGCTGATTTAAATAAATACCCTAGATTTTAGATCAGCCTATTGTGCGAAAGGGCCTCTAGCCTAGTGGTTAGAGCACCTGAGTAGCATCTAGCAGGTATGGGTTCAACTCCTTGTGTGAGCGAATTTAAACAGGCTTGGAATAAAAAAATCATAAAAAAATTGGTTGGATGCTGACTTGGGTCAAAAAGATCCGTCTATAGTTTATTTTGAACTCATTCAACATTTATAACTTATAAAAAGCTAGTATTAATGAGTCCCCTCTCTAGCTAATACTCCATCCGTTCCTAAATAAATCAATTTCTAGAATCCATGTTCATCAAACTTTTTTAAATTTGACTAACTTTATAGAAAAGAGTAACAACATCAATGACATAAAATGAACACCTTATAAAAATATATTCTATGATAAATCTAATGACACTAACTTGATACTATAAATCTTAACATTTTATTCTAGAAATTCGGTCAACGTTTAAAAAAATTTAACTTGAGACAACTCTATAAATCTATTTATTTAGGGACAGATAGAGTTCATCTCATAAATAATTTATAATTTAGCTGATCAAATTACAATAAGAAACCAGTTATTGCGAGCAGGCGAGGAAGGAGATGGGGAGGGCGAGCAGTACAATGCCACTGCCGTTGCCTAACGAGGAGGAGGAGGAGAGGACAACGACCATGACAGGCGGTGGTGGACAAGAAGGATCGCCTTAGAAATCTCGCAACCCACAAGGCAGCCTGGCCTGCTGTGTATGCTGCCTAATGGAGTAATTAATTAATCAAATTAATTGCTCCCTGCCATAGCAAACGCCACCAAGAGAGAGAGAGGTTGAGCTTGCGCGTTCTACTCTCGGTCTCGGGGATACACCTACCTCGTGCTCCTGCATTCCCATTCCCATTCCCATTCCCATTCCCATTCCCATCCCCTTTCCCCGCCAGGGCGGCTTGGCTTGGTGGGGTCAGGTCCGCCTCCTGCTCTGCTACTGGCTCTTCTTCTCTCCCGAGTCCCGACCTCCCCTCTTCCCCCCTCTCCAGCTGAGCTCTCCTCCCCCGTCTCCTTCCCCCACCACCCCCAGAGGTGGGTGAAGTCGGGGGACATGGTTTCTTTCTCCCCTTCCTAAGATTCCTCTTCTTCCCCCATCCCCACCCTACGCCTTTTGCTGCGCTGCACCTGCACGGCCGCTCCATGCGCCGCCGTATCTCAGGTCAGCATCACCAACCGCAGCTCCACCTCCCGATCCCAGCCCCAATCTAGGAGGAGCCGGAGGAGGACGAGGCCGGTCCAGGATTCTGCCGCCGCCCTCCCTCGGCCGCATCGCATGCTACCACTACCACTACCACTACCACGACCGACCAGCAGCAGCAGCAGGAGGACAGGATGTTCAAGCTTCACCGCCACCGCTCCTCCGACCGCGTCGGCGAGCGCTTCGACTTCAGATTCTCTAACTTCCGCGCCGTCCAGGTTGCTCTCTCTCTTCCTCCTGCTCTCCCTCCCTCCCTCGGGGGCTGTCCTACTCCTCTCCCTCAGTACCAAAATCGTTTCTTTTCCCCACTTCCTTCTTCCAGGGCCAGCCGGCCAGGGGAGGACAGACAGTACCAAAACTTGCTTACCCGATCCTATACAAAACAGAGGCCCTGCGTATCCAGTGCAGAGAGCTCCCAGCGGGGTTTGGAGAAGGGGGTTAGGGGCAAGCCTTACCCTCGCCTGCGAGGAGACCGTCGAACCCGGGACGTTCCGGTCACAGGCGCTAAGACTGCCGCTTGCACCAGGCCCGCCCTTCGATTAGGACAATTTCTTCTCTTCTATCTACTGGAGTAATCGCTTTGCTGCTTGCCTTTCTTTCATCTCCTGATTTGCTCGCTCCCGGTAGGCCAAGGCCGCTACTGATGACAGACACTCGTCATTCAACCTACATTCCTTCACCTTTGGAGTGTTACATCAATGTAGGATCATACTCGACCTTACTAGTTCGTATTGTACACGTTATTATGCCTCCTTGATTCTTGTCACCACCCTTACTCACGTCACGTGTGTGCCTACCTCAGAACCGCTCCTAAAAGGGAAACGGCAATCCCTATTGTTTTTCTGTACCATACCAACCTCATATGCAAATCGCATTGCTTCCTCTCCCAGTCTCCCCCTGGTGATTCAATGGCTACCTTTTGCCATTCAGTCAGTCTACTTTCTTAGGGGGGTCAACTTTATTTCACGAGGTGCCTGCCATTCATTCATGTGTGCGTGTACCCCGAGAAAAAAATGGTCCTTCCTCTTCATTTTAACCACGGCCTATTAAAAGGGGATACCGCATTGCCCTCTTGTATTGCGTGTGCCTTCTCATTCATTTCATATGTGTGTGCCTTTCCTGCAGTTTATTTTACCCCATCTGCTACATGACATGTATCCCCTCGTTTTTGTGTCTTATCGATTCATTTCTTGTTTTTTCATAGGTCCCCCGCGGTATCAGACAGGCTCTTCCTATCCATAGTTTCAGTCGACAATGGAAAAACAATTGCAAAGTCCAGTAAAGTAGCTTCTCGGAGTGGAATATGCCAGTGGCCCGACACCATCTTGGAACCCATATGGTTCTCCAAGGACGAAGTCTCCAAAGAATTTGAAGAATGCCAGTACAAGATTATTGTCTCCCTGGTATGTAATATGATGCTTGGATATCCAGCTCTTGGAACCTATATGTAATATTTCCCACCTTACCCATTCTTGGATGTCCAATTCATGCTTCAGTCTCGGTGCTTATTACCTTCGTCTATCTACTCTGTTCTATTCCTGTCACTAGGCTTATTATTGGGTCATGAACGACTGCTCTCATGTAATGTTGCAGGGATCGACAAAATCTGGCATTCTTGGGGAGATTTTTCTAAATCTGTCTAATTTTCTGAATATAGTCGATCCAACCGCAATCTCTTTGCCGCTGAAGAGATGCAACTCTGGAACAGTTTTACAGGTGCGTTTTGGCTATTCATTGCTCCTCCTCGTTTTCAAGGGTCATCTGGGCATTGCTTACATGATTCGGTAGCCAAAAAAAAAATGCTGGTATTACATTCCCATCATAGCTGCCAACTGTTACATAGGTGCCTATTTCATGCTTGTACTTTTGGCAGCATGCCTGATGGTGTCTGTCCTTAGTACTACTTATGTTGACGTTCATATTTTTCCCCTCACTTGCAGCTTAAGGTTCAATGTCTTGGCACAAAGTCTAAGCTGAGGTAACTAGACTGAAGCCTGAGTACTTCATTCTTGCCAAGTTGTGTTCAGTGTCTCTTCACTTCACTCAAATCCTGATAATTCTCCCATTTCTATGTAGTGGTGTCAGATCATTGAGGGATATGGCTCCCCGTCACGATGACCGTAGTCCAACGCCAACCAATGATGAGATGGACAACAGGTCAGATTGCTCCGATGGTATGTTCAACAAGGGTGTTCGTTCTTCATCCGAAAATCATCTGGGTGGAACTTATCAAGATGAATCTGGAAACAGGGTATGCTACTGCTTAAAACAATTTGCTGTCCCAAACATTACCCATTCCATCCTGAGTTGTTGTTGGACTGTGATGCCTTAAGAGATCTATCCCATTTCCCCTGAAATTGTTGATTACATGAATAATAACGTGGAACTTAGTTGCCAATGCTATATGTTCAACCGTGTAGCTAAAACACCCCATTTTGATGTTTCAATGTCAGACCCTGGAAGGGAATGAAAAAATAACATGTCCGTGGATCTTTTTCTGCAAAGCTGATGAAATCTTTCGCCTATAGTCATCAAGCAAAAGTCTTGAATTTTTTCAGTTATTGTGGGGTATACTATCTTGCACAAGAGCTATGATAAGTTTGAATTCCTACTCAATGACCTATTCATAAATCAAAAAATCACATAAAGTTCACTAGTGATCAGCAAGCCACAAAAGCCATACTGTAAACTGCACGAGTACAATTATGCGCGGATGATCTCATCCTCCACAAAGGTTCCTCTGTTGCACATGACCTGCATGTATGCATAAATCCACAAGATACTCCAATGTGGAAGCTGGTGAACCTACCGTCATTACCACTACAGAGAAAACCTTTTTATGCCATAAAGATATTTTTTGCATAACTCTTGGGAGCTCCTCGCATTTGGGTATAGTTTTCTATATGGACTGCAATTTCACCATCAGCAAGTGACATATTTTGGTTACATGTCATGCTCTATCAGAGTATTATGTGTCCATGCTGATTATTTGTGCCGTCTTCTTTTTTGCAGGAAACAAGTTTCTCTGCATCAGGGTCCCATCGGAGTTCTAATTCTGGAGATAGTACTGCAGATAGAACAAACTTCTCTCCTAGAGACAACTCTAATGGAGGACTTTATGTGGGAAGGCAGGATTCTGCTAGTTCCTATGCTAGTTATGTTAGTGCTGGTCGTGGTGATGACGGGCTTAGATCCAACAATTCGTCTTTTAGTTCTCGGGCCTCAGGCCCAAGTTTGCTGCAAGGGAATACTCCAAAAACATTTTCAAATGGCCTTTCTCAGTTATCTATAGGGGCATCTGACTCATCTAAAGATCTCCTTGAAACTGCTGAAGAAACAATTGAGGAGCTCCGTGATGAGGCAAAAATGTGGGAACGCCACTCTCGCAAGTTGAAGGCTGATCTAGAGATGCTGAAAAAGGAGTGTTCTGAAAAATCAAAGCAACAGGCTGAGCTAGCAGTTGAGCTGTCTGCTGCACAAGCTGAACGGGATTCATATAGGCATGAAATAGAAGAATTGAAATCATCCTTACAAGATGTAAACACACGGCAAATAATTACAGGAACACCAAAACGTTCAGACTGGATAGACCTGCAGAAGGAACTTGAAGGCGAGGCTAAGTTTCTTAAAGAATCGAATACGGACTTAACCATACAACTAAACAGGACTCAAGAGTCAAATATAGAGCTTCTTTCCATTCTTCAGGAACTGGAGGAAACCATTGAAGAACAGAGAGTTGAAATATCTAAGATTTCGAAGGTCAAGCAGACTGCTGATCCTGAGAATGGGCTGTTAGTAAAAGAAGACAAAGAGTGGGCTAAGAAACTGTCAATGAAAGAGGATGAAATCACAATTCTGAGGGAGAAATTGGATCGTGCTCTCAACATTGGAAATGCAGGTGGTGCAGGTTCCAATGCCATTTATCTTGAATTGGAGAAAGAAAATGAAATTTTAAGGGCTAAAATACAAGAGCTTGAGAAGGACTGCTCTGAACTAACAGATGAAAATTTGGAGCTTATATATAAGCTGAAAGAAAATGGTCTGACAAAAGGTCAGGTTCCTCGTATTTCAAACAACAATGAGCTGCAATTCGAAGAGCTTACATCCCGGATTCATCAACTGGAGGAGGAACTTAGGAATAAGGAAATGTTAAGAGACGACAGTTTTTCTGAGTCATCAATGTCTAATGCAGATGAGTTACAGAGAAAATGTGCTGACCTTGAGCTGAAGCTGCTAAATTTTAGGTCTCAAACCTGTGAGCTAGAAGAAAAGTTCCGAAAAAGCCAAGAGGAGCTGAAACAAAGCAATCTCGAGTTATCTGAGCTGAGAAGAAAGATAAACGGTTTACATTCTACTGAACTGGGAGTTTGTGAATCTGGTGTGACATGGAAGTGCCAATCGAGAATAGCAGATCTAGAGGATACTGAACAACCTGAGACAGATACACTAAAGGCTAGGTTTGAATTGCAACTGCAGGAAAATGATGACCTTCGGCGTTCCAAGGTTGAGATGGAAAATTTTATTTCTGAGATTCAGGCAGAGAAGAGTCAGCTTGAGGAACGCCTGTCCGCATCGCTTAAAGAAAGCAGCATCACATCTAAATGCTTGGATGAAGTGCGGAAAGATATACTTGTGCTTTCCAGCAGTATAGATTCCCATGTTTCAACCAATAAGCTTCTTGAGAGGAACATAGTTGAGCTAGAGAGCTGCAAAGCTGAACTAGAGTTGCATGTATCGGAGCTGGAACAGGAAAACATAGAGTTGTCAGAACGGATATCTGGACTGGAAGCACAATTGACTTACCTGACAAATGAAAAGGAGTCAAGTGAGCTGCAGATGCATGACTCCAGATCTCTCATCATCAATCTCAAAGATAAAGTAGAGCGTCAGCAATCAGAGATGGAAACTCAAAGGCTCGAGTTTAAGCAGAAACAACAAGAATCTCAAAGAAGATTGTCAGAAGCACAAGATAATTCTGAAGTTCTGAGAAGATCTAATTCTAAACTACAATCTACGGTTGAGAGCCTTATTGAAGAGTGCAGTTCTCTTCAGAATCTAACTGCTGATCTGAAAAAGCAGAAGTTGGAATTACACGGTCATCTTACGCAAAAAGAGCAGGAACTGGATGATTCGAAAAAAAGGAACTTTGAGTTTAGCAAAACAGTGGAGTTCCTTGAGGCAAAGCTTTCGTCACTACAGAAGGACATTTCTTCTAAAGAGCAATCTTTATTGTCAGAATTGGAGAGTATATTCCAGGAGCACATGGAACAAGAAGAAAGAATTAATCGCGCGCATTTCATGCTCAATAAGATTGAGAAAGAAAAGACTCTTGAAGTAGAGAATCTTGAGAGGGAGGTCGTCAGCCTCACTGCACAGGTCTCCTCCACGCACGAGGAGCGAGAAAGTGCCACTCTGGATGCTATTCGAGAGGTATCTGTCCTGCGAGCAGACAATGCTAAACTTGAGGCTAATCTCCAAGACGTCAGTGCACAATTGAGACACTACGAATCTCAATTGGAAGACCTTCGTAAGGAGTCTAAAAATAAGATTAAAGGATTGGTTGATTCCCTTAATGCCTCCAAACAAAGCGAGGAAATGTTGACATCAGATGCTGAACATATGAAAAAGTTGATGGAAGCTGCTAAATCCAATGAAGATGCGTTAAGGAAGACTTCTAATGAACTAGAACTGAAGCTTAAATCTAGTGATTATGAGAAACAACAAATGCTGGAAGAAATATCTGGCCTGAAACTTCAGGTTCAGAAAATAATGAATCTTCAAGATGAGGTTTTCAAACTTCAGAGTTCTCTTGATGAGGCCAAGTTTGAAAAAGGGAAACTGGGGGAGTTTCTGCGCTTGGTGACTGAGGAATGTGAAGAACTCAAAGCACAGAAGGCTATGCTAACAGATAAAGTTTCTGATATGCAGGAGACTTTGAGAAATGGTGAAGAAGAAAAGCGAAACAGAATAGCTATGCAGGCAAAGCTCGTGAGGTTGGAGAGTGATCTATCAGCATCAGAAGCATCACATGTACATGAAGCAGAATTAAAGAACGAACTCAGTAGGATCAAGAGATCAAACAGTGAGTACCAGAGGAAGATACAATCTCTCGAGCAGGAAAATGAGGATCTCACCAGGAGAGTTCAAATTATGGAAAAGGGTTTTGAGCAAATGTCCCACGTTAAAGAGAACCTTGGAAAGCAGGTTAGCCATTTGAAGTAAAGTACTTGCTATGATGATCAAACAATTCCTCCTTATTGATGTTTCTATCTGCTTGTGCCTTGTATTTCCTTGTGCTTGTAGGAGATTGGAGGAGATAACCAGGCAGCCATTCAGTCAAAAATTCAGTTACTGGAAACTAAGCTCGCAGAGGCATTGGAGGAAAATAAGATGTACAGAGCTCAACAGAAGAGGTACCCCTACCATCACAACCTAAATGTGTCCTGTGAGATGATGAGTGTACATAGAATGATAGGAATGTTGTATGTAGCTATTCTGTTTTGTTTTTAGCATGACTAATGAGTTTGACATTAGCTATTTAGTTTAGAGGACAAGAATCACAAGCAAAGCATTGGCCAGTACATGTTGAGAAAGTATGCCTTTTCTATACGTAATTTTCATCTAATCTTTAATTGAAAAACTGAAGTTTGCCAATCCTGCAAGGAAATCACTCTGGGAGATGCTAGTGGTCTCTTAGAATAAATGTTTTAATCTCATTAACCAGTAGGTAATGCCGTAATGGTGTGCCAGTATAGCTACATCTTTTTTCTTTTTGCAATCATATACTAGTGCTTTCGTTTCATTCTGATGTAAGGTTGTGTAATATGTTGTGCATTGGAATCTGTTCATAGTTCTCACCTTATCTGAACTGCTCTTTCATATGAACTGGACCTTGTGACTCGACTGCAAATTGTTTATAAAATATTGCGAGCAGGAGAAACTTGATTGGGTTTAGTTTCATGTGTTAAAGTTGGAGCACGCATTGCTAACTAACAGAAATATCGAAGTCAGTTACCACTTTTGGTTTAGGATATTATCCGCAATACTGAACTTGTAGAACAGAGTCCACAAGAGTTAGTCCTATGTGATTGTTGGTTTTCCATGATAATATAAAAATTCTTTTTGTTTATGTACAGTCCGATGCCTGAGGGGCAATCTGCTGATGGAGATGGCAAGGAGGGTAATACCGACAGGATTTTGCAGTTGGAAGGAGAACTAAGAGATATGAAGGAACGATTACTCAACATGAGCTTGCAGTATGCAGAGGTAGAGGCTCAGAGGGAACGATTAGTGATGGAGCTTAAAGCTATCAAGAAAGGCAGGTGGTTTTAGCACGATGTGGAATTGTTGCCTGCCAAAACATGAGGCTGACAGCACAGGTACTGCATCTTTCTCGTGATAGTTGGACGCATCCGATAGCATTTCTTGTGAAACTGGTTTCAAACTTTATATCAAAAGGATCCCACCATCTGTTTTGGTGCTCAGACACACACACCTCCTTTTGCCCAACCAAATATTAAAAACTTAATTTCTGGTTGTACAGATGGGCATCATCAAGCCGTGTTTTATCCATGCTTGTGGCATTATGAGGTTTATATCAGATTATCATGTGAGAGCAAGCAAGTGCAAGTGCAGAGTCAGACAATGTAGCCTGGACCAGCTAACTGGTGCTGGAGGATGCGCTCCGAGACAGACACTGAAGGTCCCTGTGATGCGGTGAACTGTGACCTTGTGACTGCCCAGGGCTTGGGGATGCGGCCCCTACACTGTGATATGATGATCCCATTGCTATTGGTATTTAACCAATTTATTTGTAATGGCGTGCCTTTTTATCTGGTATATATATACGCCAATTTGTGATGAGTTTGACTGGAGGGTGATGGACAGTTGTTGATATGGTTACTCAGATCGATGACCCTCGGATCCCTCTGTTTAGATTGATTATACTGAAAAGAGTCAACCCCTTAATTGTCGATAAATGTAGTTACTCTATTCTATTTTGTGAGAGCAGTGAAGTGGCTGGGTTAGTAGCTAGCAGTCATTATATTGCACTCTGTACCATACAAAGTTTGGGTGTAGAATAATATAATAATGTGAAGGGAGCCCCATTTGTTCATGTAAGGTTGCAACTTGTTTTTTTACAGCGTATGCAGATTATGGATAATAATGAATGAAGTTGCCGTGGTGGTACGTGCATCACATTGTTGATGAAGCTTTTAACCCTCAGGAGGGTAAGTGCAGTTGCATTTCGTCATTTTCCCATGTGTCTGGTTCCTGAAGCTTGCCCTGCAATTGTTGACACGTAGCCAGCTGAATTAGTGACTACACGATTGCGTTGGTTAGAAGAGTTGTAACTAATGATATACTACTAGTTAGCTAGTGTTTGTAATGGTCGATAGCAGCGCTAGTCTAGATATATTTTAGAAGAGTGCGTAGTGTAAATTTTAAGGAGGGCGAAGAAGAATCAAGTGGCAAGTAGTCCTACAAGTAGAAGAGTGGTCCCTCCAGAGAAGATGCATGATGAGAATGGATGCATGAGCCCTTGGATCACTCAGTTGGATCACTTCAGCTCTGCCATGGCTGTTGGCTTGGCCTGTAAAACTGAAACAGAGGCAGCTATCATCATTTTGTTTGTATGGGACAAGCGGAGCCGCGGCCGAGGAGTCCTGACCTGACTCATAGTTCAATCTCGCTCACGTTGGGTGAGTCACAGGCGGTCATGTCGTAGGGGATGGGTGCATGCGCTGCGCCATGAGGTGGTCAACGGTCCCCGAAGCATTGCGTAGACCGAACGGGAACGCTGTCGGAGCGTCCCGGGTGAGGTGTTCCGGGGAGAGCGGTTCCCTCCGGCGAGTTGCACCATGGTGTTGGTGAAGGAGAAAGTAAGACAGCACAGCTCCTCTCGGGATGGTCTGGGTCCCAAGAAGACGTCGAGTTGGCGCTCCAGCCTCCCGTAGTCGAAGCCGAGGAGCTGGTCGCTCCCGGGGACACGGGCCTCTGGCGCGTGCAACTGCAGCTCCTCAAGCGCCTCGACGATCGCGTCGAGGCCAGTGGGGTGGAGAGGCTGGACGGTAGCGGGAGCCTGCGCCAACTCTCTCTCTATCGTGACGATGAAGTCCAGGCTCCCGAAGCGCATGTGCGCGCCCGGGACCCGGCTGACGTCGTAACTAGCCATTCGAGGCCTGATGTGGACGTCGAGATGCGCAAAAAACTCATATCTGGCGCGCCAACTGTCGGTGTTTCGGATCACCGGCTAGTAAATTTCTAGTTTGCGCGTCTGGCCCGGATGGTGTGCTCGGAGGACACAAGAGTTTATACTGGTTCGGGCGGAATGTCCCTACATCCAATCTACTGCTGCTCGTGTTACCGGCATTAGTTTGTAGTAGGGGTTACAAACGGGCGAGAGAGGGAGAAGGTCCCAAGTCTCTGGTGAAAAGATCGAACGGAGTTGAGTCTTGTTGAGCTCGTTCAACCGTGTGCTTGTGCCTATCTTCCCTCCATGGGGCGTCCTGCTTCCCCTTTAATAGGTGAAGGTGAAGGTGAAGGCGTAGGTTACAAAGAGAGAAAAGGAGAAAAGCGAGGGAGAAGAAGGCCTCTAGGGTCGTGACGTCCTTCATCTCCTTTATGCGGGTCCCGTCGGACTTGTACTCCCTCCGTATACGATTTAGAAGACGTTCTAGCGCTTAATCAGAGTTGAGAAAAAGACGTCGTTGTACGACGCATGCAAAGCTGTGGACGCTGCTGCCCCTGCATGCACACGCTTCGGCTCCCACGCCTCGCTCGGGCTCCCACGCACGCGCTCCGGCTCCCACGCCGCGCTCGGCCCACGAGTTAATAAGCGCCGCGTCAAGGCAGTAATCACGCGCTCCTTCCTCTCCGCAGCACGCTAGCCAGCTAAGGAACTCTCCAGCCGAACGCTCGCCGTGGAGTCCGGCGTCCTAGGGTTTAGGGCTTGCCTTCGCTTCCTCGCCATGGAGTCCAGGGGCGCAGGTGCTGATCGCCGTGTAGTCCAGCGGCGCGGGTGCTGCTCGCCGCAGAGTCCGTCGTCGCGTCTGTTGTTTGCCGCGGAGGACGTCGTGCCGCACTTGGAGGAGTTCGCCGCGGAGGAGTCGCAGGAGCTCATCGTGTTTGAGTCGCAGGAGGTCGTCGCGCCGGAGTCGCAGGAGCCGGAGGAGGTCGTTGCGCCGGACTCGAAGATGGAGGTGGTGCCGGAATCGCAGATGGCGCCGGACTCCATCACGCCGGAGTTGCTAGAGCCGGAGGAGGTCGTTGCGCCGGACTCGAAGATGGAGGTGGTGCCGGAATCGCAGATGGCGCCGGACTCCATCACGCCTGAGTTGCTGGAGCTCGCGCCGGATTCGGAGATGGTGCTGGATTCCTTGCCGCCGGGCTCTTTTCTATGCGCTCGCTGTCATCTCGTCCATGAGGACCGCCAAGCATGGAATCATGCGCACTCGCGGTTCTAGCCATGCTCTCGCTGCGGTCTATTCCACGCGGAATACATAATCCGCGCCATGCTTCACGGCCTCGACGAGTTCGACTGCGAGCTTTTCATCCAACATTACAAGGATCTGCTGCCGGCAAAGGATGACGCCAAAGCATCGGTAAGATAACTAGCTTTAGTTCTAATTAACTGTACAAGGATGTCTCTACTAATTAAGCTAACTAGCATCAATCTATTTGTTTCATGCAGCAAGAGTAGCCTCGGCTTCATCTAGCAAAGATGGATTACAAGGGATAGAAGATGGCAGCCGATCTTCTCTTTCTAATGTTTCTTTTTTCATGTGAGGAATCTTGAACTTGTTGCATCCTTTCACCTTCATAGCTTCCATCAAAACACTTTGTAGCGTTACAAACATTCGGTTTGCTTTGTGTGCCGAGTACTCCAAGAATGCCTACAAAACAATTGTGCAAGAAATGAATGAATGAGCAAATTTATTGTTGAAGAAAACATTGAAACATGTGTGAACAATTTGATCAAATTACCTCTTGTACTGTTGGAACTAGAGCTTCTATTGTTTTTGCATTCTTCTTGTATTGAATTGCTTGAATAGCTCGAAAAAAACCCAAATCAAGAATGTTGAAATCCGGAGAGTTGGGTGGTTGACAAATTAGGCGAATATCAAATCCTTCTTGCTTAGCAGCCTCACAAAAAAGCGGATCATCCAATTTTAAGTGGGAAGGTGCATTATCCTGTTGAATGAAGATTGGTTTGCCCACATCTTCTCTTGGCCATTTAGCTCGAATGGCAGGCAACACTTGGTTGATCATAAAATCTCTAATCACGTCTCTAGTGATCGAAGTTATGGGCTTCATAACCAAGTCTCCACGGACACGGCCGGTTCTCTCATTACCTCTCATAGCCGGTTCATAAGTAACAAGTGGAAAACAACCAATCCTGCCATCAAAAATACAATTCCCATCCCTAAACCTTGGCCGAGCACAAACACACAAGAACATGAGCCTAGGGATGTAATTCTTGTTCTTACAAGTCCGATGGGGATCATCTTCTTCGGGAAGCAAATAATATTTTTCAGATTTTTGAGATAGGTAGAACCATTTTTCATCAATGAACACAAAGTCAAACAAATCCTTAAACCTTGGATCATCAAGCAAATCCTTCTTAATCATGTCAACACACCACTTTAACCTAGACCTCTTGTTAGCTTCAGTGAGATATGGTTTGATGCTACTAGAGTGGCGCCTAAGCAAACCTTTTTTCAAATACTTTTGAATCTTCCATTTGCTCATGTTTAGTTTCATGCACACATCCTCTATAGTCATTCTTTCCTTTAGAGGAATGTTTCGCAATGCTTCCAAATCAACAGGGATTGTCTTACGACCAACTTTACCCTTCTTTAAACTAGAAACCACAACCGGAACTGAGTTTGCAAGTTGTATTTTACCTCGCTTCCATAATCGCTGAACTGACCGAATATGAAGACCAAATTGAGCAGCAACAAATGCAGTATCTTTCTTGCCTAATTTCCCATTGTTGCTTCTAGCCAACAAAGCCTGATAAACTTGTTTTCGGAGCTCTTCAAACATTTCTTTCCTTCGGTGGGGTTCTTCAACTTGTTCTTCAACGGGAGCCTCCACAGCATGTTCTGTTAAAAGAAAACAAACATTAGTTGCCACGGCATGTTCTATTCATAGGAAAAAAACAAGCACATTCATGCAATACTTAGACACGGCATGTTCTATTCATAGGAAAAAAACAAGCACATCCATAATATGCTTAGCCACGGCATGTTCTATTCATAGGAAAAAAATAAGCACATTCATGCAATACTTAGACACGGCATGTTCTATTCATAGGAAAAAAACAAGCACATTCATAATATGCTTAGCCACGACATGTTCTATTCATAGGAAAAAAACAAGCACATTCATGCAATACTTAGACACGGCATGTTCTATTCATAGGAAAAAAACAAGCACATTCATAATATGCTTAGCCACGGCATGTTCTATTTATAGGAAAAAAAACAACCACATTCATAGTTATAATTAGTCACGGCATGTTCTAGCTATAGAGAAAAAAACAAGCACATTCATGCAATACTTAGACACGGCATGTTGTAGCTATAGGAAAAAAAAACAACCACATTCATAATTATAATTAGTCACGGCATGTTCTAGCTATAGGGAAAAAAACAAACACATTCATGCAATACTTAGACACGGCATGTTGTAGCTATAGGAAAAAAAACAAACTCATTTATAAACCTTACCGGGCAGGTTTTGTAGATAATCGAAATCAACCGCACCAAACTCGTCTAGTGGCAAGTTCAAATCAAACCCTGTCCAAAAAAGAATAAAGAAAAAGAGAAACATTAGCACACGTTGTTGCTTTGAATATAAAAAAAAGAACAAACGAACGGAGTACACATTACCATATGTGGTGTGATCCTCTAATATTGCCTCATTGAGATCGAATGGAAGATTGCCGTCGTTATCTTCTTCTACACGAACGTTCAAATCGAATGGATTAGCTATTGCAGTGGAGAAGAGGTAAGCCATGTCGTTTAAGCAAGCAAGCAAGGAAGGCAAGGGAGGATGAAGCACTTAAGCGTCGGACCTGCTGAGCACTTAAATAGATCAACCAAGGACCTGCTGAGCACTTGAAGCGTCGGACCTGCTGAGCGCGCGCGTAGTGGAAAAAAACGAGCGCCAGTGCACTTAAACGCAAAAAACAAACCAAACTAACAACGCTAAACGCGCCTCATCGCGGCTGAATTCGCGCCAACGGCGAAAATCGACGCTGGAGCGCCTCCCTTGCCTTCCTTCCGTACGGTAAAATCGCGCTGGAACCGCCCAGCCGCAAGCACCACGCCCAGCCCCAAATGAGCAGCAAGCCAGCGCCGCGCCGCATGGTAACAGTGCCATGCAAAAACGGTTGACCATGCAACCCAAAAAATGGGTCGGCCAAGGGATTCGAACCCTACCCACAGGCCTCCAGACGCGGCCGCCTGACCAATCGAGCTACGTATGATTACTGTCTTGTGGATACCCGTAGCCCTATTTAATAAGGGCAAACATGGAAGAATACCTCCTACCTAATGACTCCTTGGTAAGCACAATCATGTCCTAAACGACTTCTAAATCCTATACGGAGGGAGTAGATGATGACTGGGACGGCTCCACGTCGCAGCCCTGTTCGTCACTAGCGCTATACGCAGGCGTCGTCAGTCGGTCGTGGTGCTCCACTCCATTCCGGCGGGCGACGTGGTCAACAGGTACTCCTGTCAGAAGCTGTACAAGGATTAGGCAGCACAGTGTCGGCACGCCCGACATTGTTGGCGACGTGAGCCCCTAGGTATGGTCCGTCGTGGTCACGGGTCATGTCAAGACGTGCCCGCTTCCCTCCTGGTGTTCGAAGTTTGACCCTGGGGTCGTACTCTTAGACCCGTAGTGGTTGGAGGCGGTATGGATTCCAGTCAGGCGAGATGGAACCCGCGCCCGAGGGTTCTGGCAAGACGGAGCCCGCGCCCTCGAGGTCTGGCAAGACGGAGCCCGTGCCCTCGGGGTCGGGCGAGACCTTAAATACGTCTTGGACCATCCGGGCGAATTAACGTTCATGGCCGTTAACTTTCTTCCTCCGGGTATCCCTAATATCGATACCCGACACATGGTTATTCATTTATTTATGATTACTTGCCTTAGACATGTGGATAAAGAAGTTGAGTTCTATGAAATAACTTTATTCATAAGTAAGAGGGAGACAGATCCCGAGATAGAAAACCTCATATAGGCAGAACTATAAATGAGTAATTGAAAATCTTATATAGCCGTGGGTTGCCACCTAGAAAAGTCTACGACAATTAGAGGACTATGGTTAAAGGAAGTTTATATTTTAGGTGCCAATAAGTTTTTAGAAAAAGGAAATCTTGGAGTTTGCCTACACCTTGTTCGTGACATCGTCGAGAACGGTAGCGGTCGTCTCGAGCATGTCGTCGACCATGTCTTAGGTGTCCTTTTCGACGGCATCCTTTTCATCGGTTCCTCCTTCATTCTCGGTGGGCTCCTTCCTCTCGGCGTCCGCTTCTTCTCGGCCAGTGTACATATCTCAATGTGAATCTAACGGCGCAATGCGTAGGAGTATGTCCTTAAAGGCATATTTAACTTTCCCCCATTGGATCACTCACTTGGCCTCTGAAACTGAAACTGAGGAAGCAGATCATTTATGTGATGTACTATTTTCATTTTGTTTGTAATATATATAGTATGGCACATATACATACACATACTCTTCGCCGTACGTCCCTGAAATCCTAGCTAGGGCATGCATATAAGGTGGGCGGGGGACAGCAGCTAGCGTCCCAATATTCTTCCATCTATTTGCATATATATTAGCTAGCATTGGATACAATACAATGCAAATAATATCGCAATAGAATGGAACAACAATCGCAAAAGACACACACACACACACGTCCTACGAGCACTTTACAAAGATTGAGCCGACTGATGTCAAAGCTGACAGAAGTCATCACGTTAAATAATGAAATAACTCAAGAAAAATGCTGACACTCGTACCATATTAAGGACATGAATGACCCAGATGACATGTTCCACCACAAGCTAAACAACCTAACTTTTGGCAGCCTTTTATCTCTCTCTCCCCCTCCCCCTCCTCCTTTAATTTTCCTTTTCCTTTCCATATTCTTCCTTAGTGTCAATGGCAAAAAAGTGACGGGTAGATCCATGCCGCCGACACATAAGCAAGACGAGAGAAACCGCGTGGAGCAGATCCCGAGCTCTCCCCGGACTTAGGAGGACACCGAACCGGATGGTCGTGACCTAGGGCATGCCAGTCAATTTGACCCTGCAACTGACAATGAGACAAGATTGATCAGTAATTTAAGGTGGAACATACCGATGTTTGTCCAGACAGTTCCAAATGTGCGGCTAAGTAGCCGATGATACAAGGCTATCGACTAGAGAGTCGATATCCAGCATGTTCATTATGCATAATAAACAAGACGAGCATATCGGCAATTATCAGTTACTCAATTGCATAGATCTAAACAGCCGATGATCATGAAAACATGCAAAAAGGTGTTAGAAGTAGACGTGGAGTCATTAAATGAGAAACATACTAGCTTTTAACCAAGACAAAAACAAGTAAAAGCATGTAAATAGCCAATATATTCTCAATGTACGGGCTATCGGCTAAAACAGTCGATTCCAGTGAAAGTAAAGTCGTAGCATACGGACATTCATCCGTTGGACGTGGATAAGTCCATACACTTATCAGATCCAATCTGCCATCTCTAACAGTGGTGATACGAGCTGGATCGATGCAACCATGATAGAGATAACATGTTAAACTCTCAAAGCATACGAATCTATACACGCTCAACGGAATCGTGAAAGCATGCTACGATCGTGGAAGCATAGGCGATCGACTAAATAGTCCATGCAGACATAGCATGCAGCCAGATGCTATGTTTGACCATAAGCAAGACTTGCTATTTTACGATCTCCAATCTATAGTGCTAACAGAGGGGGTCGACCGGATCGATGGCAGCCATAATGGTGGTTCTAGACCAGATTTCATTAACTAGAAAGCTTTACCTAGTGCTAAACATGTCCTGACCACATGCTATCTTCGATCAAGATTGGATCAAAACGGCTAAGTCAACCGGAACCATTGTCACAGCAAGATGTAAACAGGAAAAAGCAACATGAGGATGGATTTGAGAGATATAAAGCTGATTCGTTTCAATCTTAATCGGGTAAGGGGTGATTTTGTTACAAATAGTAAGAATACTAGTTATAACAAGATCGATAACTAGCAAATCTATTAAAAACAGCAAGGAAACCCTACCAATCTTAATAGATTTAGCCGATAACTAATCCGTTTTAAAATTTGTATGAGATACGAGCCGGGCCGATGCAACCGCACAAATTTTGATATGAATCAAGGGTAACTTGTATCAGATAATTGTAAGAGATACGAGCTAGACCGATGCAACCTTACAATTAACTGATGATAACTAACTTACACCATGCTTGTAAGAGATCAGACTTAACCGAGGGCAGCCTTATATACCAAAATATAAATCGTGACGGATACTCACAGATAAACCGGAGGTTGGACTTAACTGATGGCAGCCCTGTTTATCGAAGAACTCGTCAAAATCTACTCTACTCCACTCCTATTCCTATAGGTGGCGTAAGCCTAACTGACATGTCTTTTCTTGTTCGGTTCAACCGGCAAGACCTTGTCAGGCACATTACTTTGTTGAATATACGTATACCAATATGTGACACCTAGTCGGTCGTGTACATGCACGTGTCCTTGCTTCTTTATTAATTGTTGAATTGCACCTGGGCGCCATGTTCTATCCTAAACAAAATAATATTCATTTTTCCTTCATGTACGGACTCCAGTTTGCATCTCCTCTTGCTTTCCATATTTACGTGAGAAGCACTCGATCCTCATGCCTTTCTATCCAAATATATTAAACAATATCTCCTGAGAAGAGGCCAATTTGGTGCTTAGCTCGTGTCGCAATTGGACTTTAACAGCACGTATACCATTTGGGCGCAGATCCTTTTCTCTTTGTTTCCGAAGTTGCCGTTCCAATGGAATACGTAGTTTAGGCCAAGATCTCATAGACGTGCTTTCCGTAACTAAGTCTTCTTCCGTAAGCTGTCTTTCCATCTTTGTCTCTCTAGTAAGCACGGCATGTACTTTGGAAAGTCCAAATCAACTTGCTTAGGGGACGTCGTGCCTTGCATGCATGCAAGTATACATTAATTATTGAACCATGCCTTGTGCATACGTGACGACATCCAACCAAAATAATAATTTATTTCCTTCGTGAGCATTGGCAATCGCATCTAATTTCCGAATTGATCCTCTGTGTGTGCCAAAGCTGCGTTATGTAACGGATCAACCAGCCGATCTCTTTTTCTCAGCGTAAGCTTACCAAGTTTTAGTGTCAACACTTAGTTACCGCCTAGCGCTACTCACCGCTTCGCCTATGTTTCCTATGGTCTGCCTTCTCGCCTAGCATCTCTGGCGTCGCGCAGCCTGGACAAGCATCGAGCCATCAGCTAGCCGTGCGGCCCCTCTCCCTTGCGGATGAGGATGAGGATGACGGAGGAGGTGGCGGTGCCAAAGAGGAGGGAGGAGGAGGAGGATGTAGTGTCGAAGTAAATGAGGGAGGAGGCAAAGATGATGCCCTAAAGAAGGAGGGAGGAGGACGATGCAATGACGAAGTAAAGGAGGGAGCAAAAAGACCATTGAAAGTAGCTCGGTGGTCAAATATGAACGATTTTAACAGTACAATGGCTAAGGTTTCTAGATTTTGAGTTCAATGGTCAAAAGCATACACAAGCAATAGTTCGGTGGCCCAAAGTGGACTTCTCCCTTTTTCAAATTACGCTTTGACAAAGTTGAGGCAAAGATTCATCAATGTTGAAAAGTAAATTTCGAGGCTTCGTAGTTGAAGGCTGAACTCATGAGCCATGCCCATAACTAACTTTTTTTGTCTACATAATATACACGCAACTGTTCTAGTTAATTATCAACATGCACCTTATATACACACCATGCATGATCGAGTCCATGACTGTCTAAAAAAAAGTAAGCATATTTGCGATACTACAAGGGCGGTGAAATAGTTGAATGAGAAGAGGACCAAATGAAGGGGGGATTTTTTTTTGGTGTGTGTGTGAAAAAAAAAATGCATGCATGGATGATGGATGATAGCGATATGTGCAGGGGTGGATCTAAGAACTATACTAATAAACAACAGACAACAGTCAACCAGAGTCCAGAGGTGACCCATCATCGCGTACCAGTTGTATTGGATTGGAGGAGCTAGGATCGATCTCGGATCAATCGGTGAGTGAGATGAGCATGCATGGCCCATGGCTAGTTGTTGCTCCCTAGGAATCCAGCCTGGAGGTAGGCAACAAGCAGGCGATGCCTCTGGAGATCACTCGATCGCCGGATTTATTTGGCGGCTTCTCTACGACGCGGAACGAAGATAGCAACTTAGCATACGCACCGGCGATCGATCGCCATGCGTTGTGCTAGCTTGTATTGTGCCGCCATGAAGGACAAGTGGACAACAGATCCACAGGGATCAGGGATGCATGCATGGCGGATCTATCGTACGTCGGCAGCACCAGCACTTGCGTGCATGATTCAGATCGAGTGGAAACCATGCATGTGCAGATCGATATGCGTACGTGCACTCTCTTTCGAGTTTCAATAGATATGGACGATGGATGCATGCACATTCGCAGTGCAGACAGTTGGCTGGTTAATTAAGCACACAAGCATGCATGGCGATGAACCATCATTCCACGCCCTGCTGCAGGGACGTCAGGCAGCCTTGATTAGCTTTTACTTGGACTATATATATACTCCCTCAGTTCCAAATTATAAATCGTTTTAATTTTTTTGGTATATCTATTTTACTACGTATCTAGATACAATAATATATCTAGACACACAGCAAAATGGATGAACCAAAACAAAATCAAAACGATTTATAATTTAGAACAGAGGAAGTATCAAAGTGGCCATATGCATGCCCATACATGATACGCATCACTAACTTGGACCTTTGCACGCATGCATAGATTATATACAATATATTGTATTAGGCTGTGTTTAGTTCCAGAAAGTTAGAATTTGGGGCTACTGTAGCACGTTCGTTTTTATTTGGCACATAGTGTTCAAACATGGATTAATTAGGCTCAAAACGTTCGTCTCGTAATTTCCCACCAAACTGTGCAATTAGTTTTTTTTCGACTACATTTAATACTCCATGCATGGGCCGTAAACATTCGATATGACAGGTACTGTAGTATTTTTTGGAATATTAGGGTGGAACTAAACAAGGGCTTAGTATATATGTATATTGTTGTATATATAGCAGGGGCACGAGTGCAGGACTACAGTCGGCGAGGATGTTTTTCACAAAGAAACAAACAAGTCGTCAAGTACTACACTACTACTAGTATACAACACAACTGCCAGGCAGGCAGGCAGCTTGTAATACATCGGATCATGTGCACAGAGATGGACAAATCAGAGGCCACCGTTGTCAATCTTCTACGCCGTTGCATGTGTGCAGGTTACTCCCACGGTCCAAAAAAAAACACAATTCTAGGTTTACGGCTAGTCAAACTTTTTCAGATTTAAGCTATTTTATAGAAAAATATTAATATTCATATCTTCAAATAAATATATTTACGGTAAATATATATTTCATAATTAATTTAATGATACTTATTTGATATAAAAAATGTTAGTATGTTTTCGTATAGAGGTAATTATTACATCTCTCATCTCGGTGTTGTTATTCCTCCAAGAAACTCGAAAAACACATTCCCTGGCCGCCAACTCCCTGTCCTCCTTTGCTCTCCCTGCCAACGAAGAACTCTCTTCGTATTTCCTCTGCCTCTACTTATACCATTCCCTCTCCCTCTCGATCTGACAACGACAATCCCTATCCATGTCGGGCATTCCACCATGCAGATTCCCGCCAACATGGATGACGATGTCCGTGCCAAGACCCGATACGGTCTTGCTCCAGCGACAACATTCTCATCCAGGATCATGGCGCAATGGGCCGCCCGGTTACTGATAGTCTCATCTTGATCGGTTTATAGGTTGTTTTTCGAGTCAGTTAAAATAGATGGAGTCGATTTCCATATATATCTTGCCTATGCCATGTCTGCCAAGTAGATGAGTCCCCCGTTGAATGTCCTAGGCCAGTCGGCTTGGCATACCACCACCTGGGGAGGCAGTTATAGTCTTGGTGACTGGTGAGGGTACTCGGGGCCATCTGGGACGAGTACCCTGCCACAAAACTTATGGTATTTGCCTATTTAGACATAGGTCATGGGCCTGGTTGTCACGGAGAAAAATATTGATCGAGAGTAATATCATTGATCAGATAAAGGTAGCTAGTTGTCTAGTTGTTATATGGATTATGCATATATGTCAACTCAACTTTTTAGTTTGCATGATGCTATGACATTTCTGCATCCTAAGGTGCAAAGTACAACGAAGGCTAGTGTCAGTGATCACATGGATCACTTATTTCAATACATGGTTACTAGATTAAAAGTCTCTACAAATGCATTAGCATGGAGGATACATGAACAAAATACATGTTCGGATGTTCCCTAAGATACAACTATTGTTGCTGCAGTCAAACTCAGAACTCATGAGACAACCTCTTCATTCAGTCAAATTAACACCCCCACCTCATCCTCTTCTACATTTCTATCTAGGCTCCTCCTGTCACATTATGCAGTACGGCCGGATCACCTCGATTATAGGTGCACGACAAAGCGGGCATTTTCCAACCCCATGGAGCAATTCACTTGCGCATTTTGAGCAGGTGCACATATGTCCACATCTAAGGGTAAGTAGCAGACAATGTAGAGGTTATTGTTCAGACAATATTTCTGAAATAAATAGTACAACTAAAAATGTGTGAGAAATAGCTGACTAACCTATAAAGAAGGGAGTCAATCTGGTTGTCACAGCAGATGCAACACGTTCCTTTCCTTGCTAGCTTCCATTGTGATCCATCCTCTAACGTTTCTTCATCTGCTTCAAGTTCTAGAAATCATTCTTCAAACACAGTGAATTAATCATGCACCATGCCATGACACTGGAATGAGAGGAAAAAAACTAGTGCACCTTGCATGGTTAGAGATCGGTTAAGAGCAGCAGACACTTCTTGCTTGATGGAGCGTTGCAGCTCTATCTGCATCTCCATGCATGCTTCTAACATTTGTTGCATGTTGGTCATTCCTCTCTGCACTCCAGTCAACTCATCTCGCAAAATGTGGATAGTGTCCCAGTCCTGCAAAGCATTTTTAACAAGATAAATGCTTGGATATTCTAAATTATATGCACTAAAGGACTCTAGTGATCTCTAATGAACAAACTTTTTCCTTCCCAGTTGGTGGGAGAGACGACTCACAAATTCAGAACGATGCATGCTTTGTTGAAACCAATTGTGATGGGGCAATTCAATATGCCACTGGCGTTGCTGTGGGAAAAGTATTTGATCTGGCAACATTGTTGATGACTGATGTGCAGTGTCTCTCTCGGCTCGATTCTGTTCATCTATCCTAATTTCAATAGGATCTTCGTTGAGTAAACCAGTGGTTGGTCTCTGCTCCTCGAAATTCCAATTATGAGGATCATGGTCTTGCCTTTGGACATAAGACCGAATGAGCTGGTCCAGACTTTCTCGAAAGCCACTGCTAAGAAGATTTGACACGCTTCGCCTGCAAAATGAAGGAGCTATATGGGCATTTGGCATAAAAGACAACATTTACCTTCCATGGACCATTGCAAGAAAATACCTGCTTAAGAGCTCTCTGAGTTCAATTCCATAAACATCTTCATCCGATGGACGAAGCCTATTAACGATTCTACTTGACGGGAAATTTCGTCCCAACTGCCAGTTTGGTCCAGGTTCTTGAGAATCAATAATGAGCCATTCTTCATCTCTATGTACAAAGGTGTTGTCATGTCCATCCTGGGTGCCAGATATATCCCTTGACCATGGCGAATCACTTTGTTGTCCTCCATAAGTTTCAGCTTCCCGTTGCACGCCATTGTTAGATGGAGCAGGAAAGGCATAACTAGAATGATCATTGTCCTGTTCCGAGGACCCTGAGTCTGAAAAATCTTCATATCGATCTATTTGTTCTTGAGCAAAGTCGGTTTGATGAGCATCATTACTGTTAGCTACATTGTTTTCAATATGTGAATCTTCATTCTGCATTGATTGTTGTGTTAGGATTTCATAGCCACGAGTTGCATTCTCTATATGATTGTTATCATCACTTACAACTTGAGGTGTTACACTGTCATACTCATTATCGATATAATTTGTTTGAGCAGACAATGCCACCAAAGTTGATTGATCGTTGGTGATGCTTTCTGTTCCAAAGCGAACTTCTTCCCTAGGCAAGAACAATATATTGTGAACAATCAAATGTCAATAATATCCTATTCTTGTCAACTGTTACCAAAAATGAAAAATGATACATTGACATGGCAGCAAAAGTTGTGTTCCTTTTGCAGCTTGATCAAGATATCTTTTCCCCCTAATTTTCTATTGGGTGAAGCAAGATCCAACATGCAAAATCCAAGATCAGCAACAGTAGAGGAGACCATACGTACTACTAGGCAAAGAAAGTCATACCTTAGTCTAGATACAAGATGACTCTGTCTAACATGTCCTAATTCTCTGGTTGTCATAGAAATCGACCTCTCATCATTCATGGGCCTTCCGCTACAAAAGAATCTACCTCGGAGAAAAGACTGGAAAATAATAACGATCAATTCAATGAAATGCTCTAGAGGACAATATCTCAGACATGACTATTTCATTGAAGTACACTAAAACAATGCTTTTCTACTTTAGGTGCTTAGCAAGTTTCTCTCTACAATAATGCAGTACTTTTCTTGACACACAATACTTGGGTGCACATCATGCAACATAAACAGAAGACATGCTACACACCGCTTCTGCATACCCTCTGCCGACTATCATATCACAGGGACAAAGCACAACCGCACAAGGTACCGTGTCACCATACTATTTGCAGCACAGCAACTAGCCAGCTAACCCTTCAAAGAAAAAAAAACTATTTTTTTTACCAAAGTACAGCATCACTTTGCAAGGTGTATCAAATCATATGAATGGCTTTACAAAAAAAAAAAATCCTATGAATGGCCAAAAAGAAGAAAACAATTCCTCATAAGAGAGGAAGAAAGGAATAATTTTCAGCACCTGTGCTGCTACGCGGTAGCTTGCGTGTAAGCACGTTGTTGCCCTACGTACTGCGCACGTGCGCAGCGCAGTGGCATCGGGCCACCGGCCAGCAGCCGCACGGGAGCGCTCAGCGGCTCAGGGCTAAATCCATTGATGCGTGCACCTGCTGCCTGGCACAGCCGCTTGCCCAGTCGTGCACTGTCCCGAATCGAGCTCCTAAGGCCCGAAGCGGCAAGGGCGAGGGGCAAGGTCACGAGGGAAGGCTCCGGCCTCCGATCCGGCGTGCGTCGGCAGATGCGGAAGACGGCGGAGACGCGCCGGCAGATGCGAGATAGAAGTACAAATGAGCTATGAAGCGAGGCCTGCGATGTGACTGTCCCTTGGTGGAGGCCTGGTTTTCGTTCCCAAGCTAGCTATTCAGGGGTTTACCGCGCCATGACTAGGGCCACGGCCCTAGTGGCCTTAGGCCTGGGTCCGCCCATGGCACCTATCCATGCTCCAACCGACAAACGAACATGCACCATGATCATGCTTATGCAGTTATGCTTCTCCAAAAAGCAACCCCTTTGATTTGCCAATTGTATCGATATGATCATTCTTGTTAGAAGTAATAAGAACAAAATGTTTGGTTCCGGAGATGGACGGAGAAGAAAATGAAAGCGATCGACCAAGTGAAAGGCTAGTTTGGCTTTGACCTGAATGCGGCCGCGGTGAGCGAAGGCGGAGACGGCGCGGTGCTCGGAGAGGCCCTGCAGCTCTCGCTGGCGTTCCACGGCCATGCGCGTGACGACGACGTCGGCGCGCGCCTGCGGCCGGCCGCGCATCAACCTGGGCGCCTCCTCCTCCCCGTCGTAGCCCTGGCAGGCCATGCGGACGCGCTCGCGGACGGAGCGCACCCGCTCGCGCTCGCTCTCGCCCAGCCACTCCTCGGCACCGGGGGCCCGTCCCCGCGCCGCGCCCTCGCGCGGCGACGTGGACGCCGACGCCGCCCACTCCCTGGCGATCCGCCTGACGAGCGCGCGTTCGGGGGACCGCGCGCGCCTCCTGCCGCTGGGTCCGCCGTCCCCGCCGTGGAGGAAGGAGGCGTCGAGCATGGAGACGGCGTGGAGGCGCGCGAGCGCGAGGAGCTCGGACTCGCGGTCGCGGCGGTCGAGGTCCAGCGTGGTGAGCACCATCTGCTCGCACGCCTGCTGGCGGCGCCGCGCGGCCCACTGCTGCGCGATGATCCTGGACGCCGCAGCGGCCGATGAGGTCTCGCCGCCGGCGCAAGATCGGGTCTTGACGCGGACATTGTCGTCCATGGTGGCAGGAAGCCGGGAAGGTGCTCGATCAGCGCGGGTTTTAGACAGTGTCGCTGTCAGGGCGGTAGTGGGGAGAGGGAAGAGTATAAGTAGAGGCGCAGGCGAAGGAGGAAGAGAGAGTGGGTGGATGGGGATAGCAAGGATTCCTCGCTGGCGGTGGCGGGAGAGCAGAGGAGGAGGAGACGGTGCTTGGGAGCGAGTGCGCTCGAGAGGAGAAGAGAAGAGAAGAGCTGAGCAAATCCCGAGGTGGTGGAGCGACGAGGCTCGTGCACTGTCTAGCGGTCGGCACTGTGCATGCATGCTGGCTCTCAGCTCGCTTTCTTCCTCTTCCGCGCGCGCCGTAGAGAAGGCGCCAAATCCGCGAGTGGTCTCAAGAGCCACCGCCTGCTTGTTGCCTGCCTCCAATTCCCAATGGCTTGATCCCTAGGGAGCAACACCTAGGAGATGGGCCATGCATGCATGCTGATCTCTCTTGATCACTGATTGATCCAATCCAATACAATTGGTATGCTGGGTCACCTCTGCTTGACTGTTTATTTTTATTAATATTATTAGAAAAAAAGGCTCGATCAGGCACCACTGTCATACTGTATATATATCTGATCCTTGCATGCATTCTTTTAGCTCTTGTGTCCTCTAACTACACATTCAACTATATATATATATATATATATATATATATATATATATAGGGAGAGGCTATTCAGTAGCCAGCTACAGAATAAGTTATTCTGTAGCCACCTCCATTTACCATAATTTTATATACTAATTTACGATAATGTCAATATATATTTACTATAGTTGGGTTACTATAACACATAGGGATATTTACCATAACGTTATAGTAAACCACTTAGTAAGGAGTTACTATAATCTTATAAATTAACATAGTAATTATAGTAACTCAAGGTGGCTACAGAATAAGTTATTTTGTAGCCAGCTAGGGAGAGGCTATTCAGTAGCCAGCTACAGAATAAGTTATTCTGTAGCCACCTCCATTTACCATAATTTTATATACTAATTTACGATAATGTCAATATATATTTACTATAGTTGGGTTACTATAACACATAGGGATATTTACCATAACGTTATAGTAAACCACTTAGTAAGGAGTTACTATAATCTTATAAATTAACATAGTAATTATAGTAACTCAAGGTGGCTACAGAATAAGTTATTTTGTAGCCAGCTATAGAGTAGTTGTTCTATATATATATATATATATATATATATATATATATAGTAGTTTCTATCTTGTCCTGTATTATTTTTGTTCAACCGTGCTTAATTAGCTTGTACAGTACAAATTTCTATCTTGTCTTGTCCTATATATGTAGGAGTATTTATGCATGTAACACGTCGGTCAGAAATACTACTAGTATATATAATATAACACTACTATTCTGTATATATGAAGTGCGTTGTTGCATTGCTATATATCACTATCAGGAAGCATGAAACATGCATTGTCTTCACGCTCTGGCTATACGCCATGATCGATCGTATGATCTGTCTCCCTTGGCAGTTTCTCCAGCTTCTGTCCTTTTGTGATTGTTGTTTCTCTGCGTACCAATTGCGCCATTACTGTTTGGTATCCTATGCTATCATATTTGTGATCGCCGCGGCATGAGCATGAACACTAGTGCCGGCCAGTTGAGAGCAGACCAGTAGCAGGAGTATATTGTTTTGTTTTGGGTGTCTGCACTGCGTTCACATCGATGGGATGGAATGGAAGAAGGAAAAGGGCGTACGTATGAACCAACGCTGCTGTCCCCCCACCCACCTTACATTCCCTACGATTTCAGGGACGGCGACGATTTGAAGACCGAGTTCCGAGGAGATCAATCGAGTACTCCTACTACATCAGATCAGAGATATGGATGATCCGTCCATGCACTGCCTCCTTTCAATTATTAGGCCTCTACGTTTCAGTTTTCTTCAGAGGCCAAAGCCAACAGCCATTTGTTCACTGTCACTCGCTCCAGACACTCCATACAGAGACGATTCGATCCATGCATGCATGCAAGTGTCCTATAAGTACAGTTTGCTTGGCAGAGCGTAAAGTGGAGTGAGTGATCCAAGTGATCGAGGGCAGAGCTCAGCTGCCCTTCTCATTCCTGATTCTCGTCTACTGAGTCTCTCACTGCCTTGGTAGGATCACTAACCAAGTAGTCCTGTAGTGGGACTACTGCCACTTGATTCTTCGCCCGTCTTGGATCTCATTATCATAGTAAAAATCTGGAATCTAGATAGTGATTTATTTTGTTCCTATCTCATTCTCATTTTTCTTAGAGCATTTCCAATGTACGTAGAAACTAGCTAGATGGTTTCGATAATAATTTTGTCCGACGTGGCATCATGTTAGCCACAAGATGATTGAGAGGTAAGTTGGACAATAATATTGATAGTTTAGACTATATAAAAAAACTTTATTTTTTTAAATAAAAATCTCATTTGAATTTTTTTTTGAAAAAAAAATCATAGAAAACTAGTTTTTATAGATGAAAAAATTATGAAATTGGTTTTGATTTTTGTTTCCGTTAGAATCGTGCTATATCTTATGGTGACTAGCTTGGAATGATTTTAATCTTATAACATGGTCCAATGAGCAATTTTGAGTGGACTCAAAAGTCGGAGGAGATGAACATATTGGGTGAGGAAAAATCAAACCTGCAACAAAGTCCTGGGTGTCGAGCAGGCCTAGAGCCCCATGTGTAGTCCAGGGTCCAAATATGGGTCCACATCAGTTTCGTAGCAATCCTAATCGGGCCACAGGCCCGTTTGTTAGACACTTGAGCCTGTGTGGCCTCTGCTTCTGCAGTCTCCACGGGAAGGAATTGCTCGATCACGGGCAATCCCCACCCTGCTCGGCCGGTGGCCGCCAAGCTCAGTGTCCGCGCATTGGTTACTTCTGAGTTCTGACTTGATGTGTAGCAGGCTAGCAGCTCAGAGATGGTGGTGATTCAACGTTTTTTTTTTTGAGTTAAATGCACCATCGGTTTTCGAACTTGTAAACGTGTGTCGTATAGTTTTATGAACTTTAAAAATGCATTTCTGACCGCAGGTCCATGATAGCCACGTAGACATTTTTGTTTTGTTGACATGACATTACTAGCGTGGTACGTATTTTTTATTTAGCCCCTTATATTTATTTTTTCTCTTGAAAAATAAATAATCACGGTGTTGTCCGAGCGCAACCTGACGGTGCCACTCGACATGGTGGATGTGTCGTCGTCCGGTGTGCTTGCCACACAACATGTTCTCCTCGCTGCTGGAGTCCGTGGCCCTGTCTTTGATGGCGTGCATGCCGGCGGCAGTCTTCTCCGTCTCTACGCGAACATCAGCGCTGTAACACCCCGGTGTTATGCCTGCATTTAGGCATTGCTAATCATACATATCGTGCATCATCAAGCATCCTATTCATACACGCATAATCTTGCATATAACAACTGAAACATTACTTCGAAACATACGAAACATGTTTGTGAAAGGAAAATGATGCATACACTTATTAGAGTTGTTTTGCTCTGATTCTTGCTTGCTAGTTGAGTAGAAATTGTTGGTTATGCTTGTAAATCATCTAGAATTGTTTAGCACAATTTTTGGAGCAAGGTTTGTATTTAAATTGATTCAAAATTTTGCTTCCAAAGTAAATTCCCAAAATTAGGGTTTTGAGTTAAAATTTAACTTTGATTCTATAATTTACAATCTAGATAGAATTGGACTTGGGTCATAAAAGCAAAGTTGTAGGGAATTAAATTCTAAGCAACTTTCATTTTTGGTACATTTTCAAAAGAGGTCATTTTCTTGCTCAAAATAATATTTGAAAACTGTTATTTGAAAATTTATTGAAAATGGAAATTGAAAAGAAGGTTTTCTGTGTTAGCGGGCCGCTGCCTCGCTTCTGGCCCGCCAGCCGAAGCCGGCCCAGCGAGCCTCCCGCGCCGCGCGCGCCTCGCCTCGCTCGGCCCAGCCCAGCACCGCGCCGCGCCCGGCCTGCCTCCGCGCGCCTGCCCGCGCCGCGCCGTGTCGTGCCCCGACCGCGTCAGAGCGCGCTCGCCGCGTGGCCGCCTTGCGCTGACAACGCCCGCCGCGCGGCAGCCACGGCCTGGCTTCACCTCCACGCGCGCGCCTTCTTCTGCCCCGCAGCGCGCTCCTCTCCCCGCACTCCTCGCTTTCGCCGCCTTGTCTCCCTGCCTCTTGCTCAGCAGCAGCAGCAGCGCACGCGCTCGCCACCGTCGCTGCCCCGCCGACGACGTGCTCCACCGCCAGTGCTTCATTCTTCGATTCATCTCGCCCGGAGCTCCGCCTCGCCTAGCTCCTTCGCTTGCGCTCACTCGCGGCTGCCATCGTCAAGGTAAGGGCCGAGCTCGGCCGTCCCCCTTTCTCGCCGGCGAGCGGCTGCCGTGGTCGCGTGGAACGCCACGACGCCGGGCCACCTCTAACCTTCCCGTAGGTGCGGCTCCGCGTGGGGAGCCCGCTGATGCCGCCTGCATCTTCGGAGGAGCTCGCCGCCGGCGAGCACCGGCCGGCGGAGCGCCTCCCCTGCTCTCGGTCGCTGACCGGCAGGGCCCAGCCGCAGTGGCGTGGCCTTGCCCGGCCGAGCTGGGCCAAGCTGGCTTGGGCCGAGCCCCGAGCCAGGCCGCCGCTCGCCCCCTTTCGCTCGGTCTGAGCAGGCCGGCTGTGGCCGTGGGCCAGTTCATCCGCAGGCCGGCCCAGTAGAGTTTTGAAGAATTGATTTCCATTTATTCCTTCTTATTGGAAAACAGAAATGGTTTGCAAAATATTTGGATACTCAAAGTTGCTCCAAATTTGTTGAAACAAATTTTTCTAAGTTCCTTATTACCAGATCTACTTGGGAAAATTATTGCATGTCATGTTTGATATACTTTCCTATAGGATTTTATTTAATCTTGAATATTGCTGATAACTTGAAAAATATGTAGAAAAATATATAGGCTTCAGAAAAATATGATTCCAAGTTTGTTAATCTTCTTATGTCATGTACTTCCTAAGGAAAATCTGTTTCATGCATGTGCTGTGGAAAACTTTGGAGGTGTAGTTCAAGTGCCTTTAAGGGCTGATTTTTGTTATTTTTGATAGAGAGCAAACTTTGTACAAAACATGCATGTGGTAATTTTTGTACAGTCATTATATGCTATGAAGAACCTAGGAAAAATATTAATTCTGTTGTTTGACACTTTTCATAGTACAAAGTAATTTCATGCTCATTTTCATGCTATAGCTTGTCATTTTTGTGTAGGATGGTTTACTTATCCAAATGCCATGAAATTTTTATGGTAGTCTGTTTAGGGTAGTAGTATGCTACTGCAATTTTCTCAGATTTTTAGGAGCATCAGAAATATAGGTTGCTATTCAAACCTATTATTAACTAGGGTTTAAGCCAGTGTCGCTTTAAGTGTGATTAAGAAAGTCGTAAAGCTTTGGTGTATCTTTGAAGCATTTCATAAGATAGGTTAACTTAACATATTAGTAGTAGAAGAGAATGCAGTAGATGACATGTGCTTGTAGTATAGTTCTTAGATGATGTTGACTACCTTGCATTTCAACATATCCATTGCATTCATCTCCTTCGATGCACCGTTTGCATAATCACTTACACGCATTGCATCATACAGGATCGCAAACCGAGAACCCAGTCGTCATACCCGAGGAGCCCGAGGAGCAGCTCGAGGTGCAGCAGCAGGAAGTGCCAGAAGCCGACGAGGAGGACGTTGAGGAACTTCCGGAGTGCCCCGATCACCGTCCGAGCTCCTTCGAGAGAGGCAAGCCCCGGAGCATTTTTCTCCTGGTTTGCAATGATTTAATTAAATGCTTTACTTTAATTGATGCATTACGTTCAGGAGTTGTTTGCAACCGTTGCTGCATTATACCTTGTTTACCTTTGTTATACTATATCCTTGTTACCCTGGTATCCACAGTCGAGTCAATGCTTAGCTGGCTTAGACCGGTAGAAGTCGGGTGATTTCCTATCACCTGCGAGCTATAGGTGGTTACCTGGATCTGCTTGGATGACTATGAAGTCATGGTATAACTAAGTGTTAAATGAAGTTGAGACCGGACGGAGACTTGCAGAGTTCTGGACTGTAGTGTTTCCGTCTGTGTCGATTAAGGACCGACCGTTGTTGGGCCTCGAGTCATGTTGAACGCATGCCTTACATTTAGCTGGCCGGATAAAGTACCTTCCGACCGCAAAGCTGGGAGATTTTTCGGGCCGAGTAGATTGCCCGCAACGCACTGTACCGGAGCAGGTGTGGTAGGACACGGGGGCGGGATGATAAGACCAAAGTGCAGTCGGTCGGCCCCCGGGTACATGTGGTTCCTGGCAAACTCGAGATTCCTGGAAAGTTGACTCGGTG
Organism: Miscanthus floridulus; assembly: GCF_019320115.1. NCBI lineage: Eukaryota > Viridiplantae > Streptophyta > Magnoliopsida > Poales > Poaceae > Miscanthus > Miscanthus floridulus. Next base: position 202,473,458 of record NC_089580.1, on the reverse strand, counting down.
ATCAATATCTCACTTTAGCGGGTGAGTGAGGTTTGTGTAAGGAATAAATCACCAGCTGGTTAGGAATCGATTCGAATCGCCATCGCTCCTGGACAGTGAGCACTTGACTTGAGTTACTTCATCGTAGTAAATGTTATGGAACACTTGGACAGTTATAGTGAATATGACAGTATGGAAGTTGCTTAATGATCATTGGTTATCATTATCTGCTTAATCACATGTTTACTCTAGCATAGGTGCAAACCTAGTTGACAGGTTAATAATAATTAACTTGGCAATAATGCTTTTAGACAGGTTCTTGAAACACTAAAAATGCTTCTTTTTGCAAATGAGTCAGCTACCCCACTATAAAGCCCTTCATAATCCTTGCGTCATTTATTTTCGGTTATGTCGGGTAAGTCTGGCTGAGTACCTTCTCGTACTCAGGGTTTTATTCCCACTTGTTGCAGATGGGCAGATGTACTATGGCTACTGTATCAACTGCCTGTATCCTGCGATGGGTGATGCTTAGGACCATGGGCATGGTCATTCCTTACGTCTCATCTAATGCTTTTGTTGGAGATGATCATCCGCTGGCACTATATTTCAACTCTCTGTGTGTGTGTGTGATTTGGACAAAAGACTTCCGCTACTTTTTATTCGAACTTGTTTTGTAATAACTATGTTTAAACTCTGATGTATCTGTTATGCAAACTTTTATGTAATATGTGATTGGTGACCGCTAAACTTATTACGATCATGGCTGGGACACAAGTTGGTTTGAAATCCTTCGTGATTTCACGGACTACCGGGTTATACGGGCTTAAGTTTGCTAAAGCGTCTGCTCTGGCGGATGGTTTTTCTTACTTAATTTCGTATAATTGGTCGGTTCTGTCACAGCTGGTATCAGAGCATGGTTTAGCGTGTTACTGTTCACAAGTGTATTTAAAACAAAAAGGCATTGGAAAACGTGATTTTAAAACTATAAAGTGTGCCAGTGATCATATCCTTTATGCCCAGTTAAGGACTTAGGTGGCTTAATTAAGTACTGACTGGGGTTCTTGCATCATATTTCTCTTTCATCGCTCATACGGCGTGCTATTGTATGAGTGCCACTTGTTTGAGTGGTAATGAATGGATCAATTGCCTCTACGCCTCGGTAAGTGTGAGTTGTGAGAGCATGATCGGATACACCGCCGATCTAGGGTGAATGCTTATATGGTGCTGGAGTAATTACATGTTCTACGCATGTTTTACCAAGGTATCTCATGTGAGGGTCTTCCGTCTGTGGAGGCGATGCCATCATTAGGATGATGACTCGGGTAGTTACTACCGTTGTACACGTATCGGGGGATTCGTGTAGAGCGTGTAGATAAAATTTTACTGCTTTTATGCATTCATTGGGAATTGGGCTGAAATGAATCTTCTGCAGGTACATAACAACGCTATCGTGTAGAACGTATTAGCTACGTAATTGAGAGATCGTTGTTATGCCACCGAATTCGTCATTAGAAATTATTTATTTCCTAAGTTTGTGAGAACGTACGACACGAACCTACATCATGTTACTTGTGCATCTCATTCATCTCATACCTCCCCTTATAAATTGATTATCTCATTTTGATAAAAGTGTATCACCAAAAATATGTTTCCCCGAAGTAATAAGAGAACTTTTGCTACAGATGGCCCGAACGAAGCAGACCGCCTGTAAGTCCACCGGAGGAAGAGCACCCCGACGTCCGTTGGCCCTGAGGGAGCACCGCACCACGGACACCTTCTTGAGCGAGTTTGGCATGCCAACTTTGCTTTGGAGAGTGCTCCATGATGTGGGGTACCCAGAGGGTCAAGAGCCAGTGTACTCTTGGAATGAGAGCCAGTTAGCAGATGATGGACTTACAGTGGTGGAGATCACGGTTCCTGCTCTTGGTGATGCCCCAGATTGGGATGGTTGGCATTTGGAGTTTGAGGGTCGCACTCCAGCTGAGGGTGCAGAGGGAGCAGCCTTCCGTGTCATCAGGGACATTATGAGCAGATTTCCCAGTGAGCTTGCTGCAGCTCTAGCTGGTACTTTTCCTAGGGATGATCCTCGGGATGCCATTTGGGTTCAGCCTCAAGGAAGCGCATTGGTCAGAGGTCCAGCTGAGGGACAGGCTAGCGACAACCAGGCAATGAGTGCTATGTTCACCGCCATCAGAGCGTATGAGGGTCTCGAGAGTACCTACTGGACTTTGACTGGCTTGCGCAGTGAGGATAAGCTCAAAGGGAAGAAGCAGAAGAAGAGACAGGCACGAGCCATAGCTAGCTTGTAGGAGCAGTTGGCTGATATGAACTTACAGCGAGATCAGGCGGTTGAGAGAGGTGATAGAGCTATGCAGCGAGTGCATACGTTGACTCAAGCCAACAACAATGCAGACCGGATGATTGGACAGTTGGTCCAGGAAAGGAATGAAGCCTGGAGCGCAAGAAACCTTTTGTTGCAGAGAGTCGATGAGCTAGAGGAATACAACGGCAACCTGCACGAGGAGTTTCACGCGCTCTACAATGGGATTGGCCCATATGCTCCACCGAACGCCGCGGGCATGGACATCGACGACGACAACCAGGATGAGCCTGTAGTTTCACCTGGAGGCGATGGTGACGTCTCCGATCCCGACGATGGCCCCGAGGAGTAGGCTAGTTGCCTTGCGCTAGTAACTAGGTCTTGTCGCGATGACCTTTCTTTTGTTGGCATGAAATCTATCGTATGTTGCTTCGAACGTATGAGAATTTGCATGTGTTTGGAACTTGATTTTCGAATGCGATATCTGAACGCATAAAAAGTCCAGTGTATGTATGCTGGCAATATGATTGTATGGACGCAATGTTTGCCGTTGAAGTAATTCGATTAAGTGCTGTTGTTTTAATTGGAATGCGATTGTTGTGCCTCTGTTTTTATTGTATGAATTTATTCTCTCCAGTAAATTCAGTATGGCATAATTTTTCCTTCACTCGCAATTATTACAGCGTCACTCAATCGTACTTGTTGCTGAAATATGCAGATGACAAACACTCGCCGAACCACGTATGAGGCCGCTGAGCCCGGTGCCAACGGTGCGGGGACCGGTGGTGGTGGTGGTGGAAACCACAGCAACAACAATGAACCTCCCCATGAACCGCATTTACCACCTCCTCCCCCGTTTACCCCCGAAATGTTCCTCGCACAGCTGCTCGGGAGTCAGCGCAACACAGAACAATCTCAGAAGAACATGGAGGATCTTCTCCGAACCATCGCCAACAACGTTCAACGTGGTAACAATCAAGGTGGTGGCATGGGAGTAAACCAGTACAGCAGCTTCAAAGATTTCATGGACACCAGGCCACCCGTATTCAAGGAAGCAACAGAGCCACTCGATGCTGAGGAATGGATCAACACGATGGAAGATAAATTCCGTGTGTTGAGGATGACTGAGGTACTGAAAACGGAGTATGCTGCACTTCAATTGCAAGGACCGGCGGGAATGTGGTGGAAGCACCATCGCACCACCTTCCCTCTAAATGCTCAGATTTCTTAGAGAGAGTTTGAGGAGGCCTTCCGTGGAGTCTATATTCCACCCGGGCTGACTGAAATGAAGTTGGGAGAGTTTCTGGCATTGAACCAGGGTACCAAAACCGTGACGCAATACCTGCATGCTTTCAACAACTTGTGTCGCTATGCTCCCGACATGGTAGACACAGATGCCAAAAGGATAGCCAGTTTTAAGAGGGGTCTAAATCCAAAAATGATGAAGCATGTTGGTACCAACAACCGCGTCAGATTCAATGACTTCATCAGCGACTGTCTGAAGCAGGAGAAGAATAACAACGCCAGCACCGCAGCCAAGACACGCAAAAGAGCCTTCGAAGGTGGGCCATCTCAAGCTAGAGCACCTATGGGAGGTCGTCCTCCTTATCGCCCATCGGCACCTAGTGCTAGATTCAGGCCACCTCAGCCAAGAAGCCAGAATTTCCGTGGACCTCAAAAGCCGTACAAGATGGCAGTACAGCCCAACAAAGCAGCCGCAACTGCGGTACAAGGCAGTTCCAAGGGAGCTGTGGGATCTGCCGGGACAGTGAGAGGACCCTGCTATAACTGTGATCAACCCGGTCATTTCTCGAGGTTTTGTCCATACCCGCCCAAGAAGAAGCAGCAGACTTATAATGCTAGAGTGCACAGTACAACAGTGGATGAAATTCCAGAGGGAGAGCCCGTCACTGCTGGTAAGTTTACTGTCAATGAAAACCCTGTAGTTGTTCTATTTGATTCTGGATCATCGCATTCTTTTATGAGTCAAGCATTTGTACAGAAACATGAACAACTATGCACAGAATTGGGTTATGGTTACCGTATAAGTTCAGCAGGGGCTGATGTTTTGACCAACCGGATGGTTCGAGGGGCAACCCTTGAATTAGGTAGCAGGAAGTTCCGAGTGAACTTGATAGTTATGCCTGGGTTAGTCTTGGATGTCATTATAGGGATGAATTGGATGAAGGATTGGGGAGCAGTCATAGATACTGGAGGTCGAGTACTTACCCTTAAGGATCCCCTGGGTGAGGGTACTTTCCAAGTACCATTGCCTCGAAGAACAGACCTTATAAGTGTTACATGCGCTACGGCAGTCATTCCTATTCATCAGATTCCGGTAGTGTGTGAATTCCCAGACGTATTCCCGGATGAGCTACCTGGTCTTCCGCCAGATAGGGAGATTGAGTTTGGAATTGAGTTAGTCCCCGGAATAGCTCCGATTTCAAGGAGGCCCTATCGGATGCCTCCTGACGAGTTAGCTGAGCTAAAGAAGCAATTAGAAGATTTATCGAAAAAGGGGTTTATTCGGCCAAGCAAGTCTGAATGGGGATGTCCAGCTTTGTTTGTGAAGAAAAAGAAAGAGGGCACGTTGAGAATGTGCGTAGATTATAGGCCACTCAATGCTGTGACCGTCAAGAATAAATATCCTTTGCCACATATTGATGTTCTGTTTGACCAATTATCCAAGGCCAAGGTGTTCTCAAAAATAGATTTGAGATCCGGTTATCATCAGATTAAGATTAGGCCACAGGATATACCAAAAACTGCATTTTCCACCAGATACGGGTTGTATGAGTATCTTGTCATGTCTTTTGGCTTGACAAATGCTCCCGCATATTTTATGTTCTTGATGAATACGGTTTTCATGCCAGAATTGGATAAGTTTGTGGTAGTATTCATCGATGACATTCTGGTGTACTCCGAGAATGAGAAAGATCACGAAGAGCATCTGAGAACTGTCTTGACCAGACTTAGAGATCATCAATTGTATGCTAAGTTTAGCAAATGCGAATTCTGGTTGAAGGAAGTTCCTTTCCTTGGTCACATTCTGTCAGAGAATGGAGTTTCAGTCGATCCAAGTAAGGTGCAAGAAGTTATGAATTGGAAAGCACCGACCTCAGTTCCTGAGATTATAAGTTTCTTAGGACTAGCGGGTTATTACCGTCGCTTTATACCAGATTTCTCAAAGATCGCCAAACCGATGACGAGTCTCCTACAGAAGGATCACAAGTTTGGGTGGACAGAGGAGTGTGAAGCAGCTTTCCACACTTTGCGGAAACTGTTGACCACTGCTCCTGTTCTAGCACAACCAGATATAGAGAAACCATTTGATGTGTTTTGCGACGCATCAAAGACTGGATTGGGTTGTGTTCTTATGCAAGAAAGGAGAGTCATAGCTTATGCATCACGTCAATTGAGAAAGCACGAGGTCAACTATCCAACACATGATCTGGAACTTGCTGCAGTTGTGCACGCCCTAAAAATTTGGAGACATTATCTACTTGGTAATGTGTGCAATATTTTCACGGATCACAAGAGTCTTAAGTATATCTTTACCCAACCAGAGCTAAACATGAGACAGCGTAGATGGTTGGAATTGATCAAAGATTACAACTTGAATGTGCAATATCATCCTGGTAAAGCCAATGTAGTGGCAGATGCTTTGAGCAGAAAGTCACATTACTTGAATGTGCAGCCATTACTTGAAGATGGATTCGATCTAATGCATCCTGCTGTGTTACATAGTATTCAGATTAGTTGCTCGTTGGAGAGTAAGATAATAGAAGGCCAGAAAACTGACAAGGGAATATTCCACATCAAAGAGAAAATAAAAGAAAAGCCGTCTCAACACTTTAAAGTGGATGAACAGGGCGTGTTGTGGTTTGACAACCGTCTTGTGGTTCCCAAGGATCGAGAGCTTAGGAATAAACTCATGGATGAAGCTCACCTTTCTAAGCTATCTATCCATCCTGGAAGTAGTAAGATGTATCAAGAACTAAGATCTCGCTATTGGTGGACCAAAATGAAGAAAGAAATTACAGCATATGTTGCCAGATGTGACACATGTTGTCGAGTGAAAGCCATTCACATGAAACCTGCTGGTATGTTGCAACCCTTATCAGTCCCTAGTTGGAAGTGGGACGATATCAGTATGGATTTTATCACGGGTTTGCCCACTACTCAAAAAGGACATGATTCGATTTGGGTAATTGTGGACCGTCTTACCAAGACCGCTCATTTCTTGCCTGTCAAAACAGATTATCGACCACCTCAATATGCCGAGAAGTATATCGCAGAAATTGTGAGGTTGCATGGTATACCAAAGACCATAATATCTGATAGAGGCTCACAGTTCACGGCTCATTTTTGGGAACATTTACACAAAGGCTTAGGAACTAGTTTGATTCGCAGTACCGCTTATCATCCTCAGACAGATGGTCAGACTGAACGAGTAAATGCTGTTTTGGAGGATATGTTGAGAGCCTGTGTATTGTCTTCTAAGGGATCATGGGAGTCATGGTTACCGTTAGCTGAGTTTTCTTATAATAATAGTTATCAAGAAAGCATCAAGATGGCCCCATTCGAAGCTTTATATGGCAGAAAATGTAGAACACCATTGAATTGGATCGAGCCTGGTGATAGAAGGTATTATGGCATTGACTTTGTAGAAGAAGCCGAGAAGAGAGTTCATATTATTCAGCAGAATATGAAAGCTGCCCAATCACGTCAGAAAAGCTATGCGGACAAAAGAAGAAGACCCCTTGTGTTTGAAGTTGGAGACTATGTTTATCTGAAAGTCACACCAATGAAGAAGAAAAGGTTTGGAATCCGAAGAAAGCTTGCCGCAAGATTCGTAGGACCATACAAGATCTTGGAACAAAGAGGTCCGGTAGCCTACAAGTTAGAGTTACCTGAGACAATGAGTACAGTTTTCCCAGTTTTCCATGTATCACATCTCAAGAAATGTTTGCGTGTTCCGGAGGAAAGAATAGAACCTCGAGGTATTCAACTCAAATCAGATTTGGTGTATCGTGAACAACCAGTCCGAGTGTTAGACACTAAGGAACGTGCTACTCGGAATAGTGTGGTGAAAACATACAAGATACAATGGGATCATCATGATGAGGGAGATGCAACTTGGGAAACAGGAGAGTATCTACAAAAGGCTTATGAAGATTTTTATAACAAATGGTTCGTAACCCAAATCTCGGGACGAGATTTTTATAAGGGGGGAGGGCTGTAACACCCCGGTGTTATGCCTGCATTTAGGCATTGCTAATTATACATATCGTGCATCATCAAGCATCCTATTCATACACGCATAATCTTGCATATAACAACTGAAACATTACTTCGAAACATACGAAACATGTTTGTGAAAGGAAAATGATGCATACACTTATTAGAGTTGTTTTGCTCTGATTCTTGCTTGCTAGTTGAGTAGAAATTGTTGGTTATGCTTGTAAATCATCTAGAATTGTTTAGCACAATTTTTGGAGCAAGGTTTGTATTTAAATTGATTCAAAATTTTGCTTCCAAAGTAAATTCCCAAAATTAGGGTTTTGAGTTAAAATTTAACTTTGATTCTATAATTTACAATCTAGATAGAATTGGACTTGGGTCATAAAAGCAAAGTTGTAGGGAATTAAATTCTAAGCAACTTTCATTTTTGGTACATTTTCAAAAGAGGTCATTTTCTTGCTCAAAATAATATTTGAAAACTGTTATTTGAAAATTTATTGAAAATGGAAATTGAAAAGAAGGTTTTCTGTGTTAGCGGGCCGCTGCCTCGCTTCTGGCCCGCCAGCCGAAGCCGGCCCAGCGAGCCTCCCGCGCCGCGCGCGCCTGCCTGCGCCGCGCCGTGTCGTGCCCCGACCGCGTCAGAGCGCGCTCGCCGCGTGGCCGCCTTGCGCTGACAACGCCCGCCGCGCGGCAGCCACGGCCTGGCTTCACCTCCACGCGCGCGCCTTCTTCTGCCCCGCAGCGCGCTCCTCTCCCCGCACTCCTCGCTTTCGCCGCCTTGTCTCCCTGCCTCTTGCTCAGCAGCAGCAGCAGCGCACGCGCTCGCCACCGTCGCTGCCCCGCCGACGACGTGCTCCACCGCCAGTGCTTCATTCTTCGATTCATCTCGCCCGGAGCTCCACCTCGCCTAGCTCCTTCGCTTGCGCTCACTCGCGGCTGCCATCGTCAAGGTAAGGGCCGAGCTCGGCCGTCCCCCTTTCTCGCCGGCGAGCGGCTGCCGTGGTCGCGTGGAACGCCACGACGCCGGGCCACCTCTAACCTTCCCGTAGGTGCGGCTCCGCGTGGGGAGCCCGCTGATGCCGCCTGCATCTTCGGAGGAGCTCGCCGCCGGCGAGCACCGGCCGGCGGAGCGCCTCCCCTGCTCTCGGTCGCTGACCGGCAGGGCCCAGCCGCAGTGGCGTGGCCTTGCCCGGCCGAGCTGGGCCAAGCTGGCTTGGGCCGAGCCCCGAGCCAGGCCGCCGCTCGCCCCCTTTCGCTCGGTCTGAGCAGGCCGGCTGTGGCCGTGGGCCAGTTCATCCGCAGGCCGGCCCAGTAGAGTTTTGAAGAATTGATTTCCATTTATTCCTTCTTATTGGAAAACAGAAATGGTTTGCAAAATATTTGGATACTCAAAGTTGCTCCAAATTTGTTGAAACAAATTTTTCTAGGTTCCTTATTACCAGATCTACTTGGGAAAATTATTGCATGTCATGTTTGATATACTTTCCTATAGGATTTTATTTAATCTTGAATATTGCTGATAACTTGAAAAATATGTAGAAAAATATATAGGCTTCAGAAAAATATGATTCCAAGTTTGTTAATCTTCTTATGTCATGTACTTCCTAAGGAAAATCTGTTTCATGCATGTGCTGTGGAAAACTTTGGAGGTGTAGTTCAAGTGCCTTTAAGGGCTGATTTTTGTTATTTTTGATAGAGAGCAAACTTTGTACAAAACATGCATGTGGTAATTTTAGTACAGTCATTATATGCTATGAAGAACCTAGGAAAAATATTAATTCTGTTGTTTGACACTTTTCATAGTACAAAGTAATTTCATGCTCATTTTCATGCTATAGCTTGTCATTTTTGTGTAGGATGGTTTACTTATCCAAATGCCATGAAATTTTTATGGTAGTCTGTTTAGGGTAGTAGTATGCTACTGCAATTTTCTCAGATTTTTAGGAGCATCAGAAATATAGGTTGCTATTCAAACCTATTATTAACTAGGGTTTAAGCCAGTGTCGCTTTAAGTGTGATTAAGAAAGTCGTAAAGCTTTGGTGTATCTTTGAAGCATTTCATAAGATAGGTTAACTTAACATATTAGTAGTAGAAGAGAATGCAGTAGATGACATGTGCTTGTAGTATAGTTCTTAGATGATGTTGACTACCTTGCATTTCAACATATCCATTGCATTCATCTCCTTCGATGCACCGTTTGCATAATCACTTACACGCATTGCATCATACAGGATCGCAAACCGAGAACCCAGTCGTCATACCCGAGGAGCCCGAGGAGCAGCTCGAGGTGCAGCAGCAGGAAGTGCCAGAAGCCGACGAGGAGGACGTTGAGGAACTTCCGGAGTGCCCCGATCACCGTCCGAGCTCCTTCGAGAGAGGCAAGCCCCGGAGCATTTTTCTCCCGGTTTGCAATGATTTAATTAAATGCTTTACTTTAATTGATGCATTACGTTCAGGAGTTGTTTGCAACCGTTGCTGCATTATACCTTGTTTACCTTTGTTATACTATATCCTTGTTACCCTGGTATCCGCAGTCGAGTCAATGCTTAGCTGGCTTAGACCGGTAGAAGTCGGGTGATTTCCTGTCACCTGCGAGCTATAGGTGGTTACCTGGATCTGCTTGGATGACTATGAAGTCATGGTATAACTAAGTGTTAAATGAAGTTGAGACCGGACGGAGACTTGCAGAGTTCTGGACTGTAGTGTTTCCGTCTGTGCCGATTAAGGACCGACCGTTGTTGGGCCTCGAGTCATGTTGAACGCATGCCTTACATTTAGCTGGCCAGATAAAGTACCTTCCGACCGCGAAGCTGGGAGATTTTTCGGGCCGAGTAGATTGCCCGCAACGCACTGTACCGGAGCAGGTGTGGTAGGACACGGGGGCGGGATGATAAGACCAAAGTGCAGTCGGTCGGCCCCCGGGTACATGTGGTTCCTGGCAAACTCGAGATTCCTGGAAAGTTGACTCGGTGATCAATATCTCACTTTAGCGGGTGAGTGAGGTTTGTGTAAGGAATAAATCACCAGCTGGTTAGGAATCGATTCGAATCGCCATCGCTCCTGGACAGTGAGCACTTGACTTGAGTTACTTCATCGTAGTAAATGTTATGGAACACTTGGACAGTTATAGTGAATATGACAGTATGGAAGTTGCTTAATGATCATTGGTTATCATTATCTGCTTAATCACATGTTTACTCTAGCATAGGTGCAAACCTAGTTGACAGGTTAATAATAATTAACTTGGCAATAATGCTTTTAGACAGGTTCTTAAAACACTAAAAATGCTTCTTTTTGCAAATGAGTCAGCTACCCCACTATAAAGCCCTTCATAATCCTTGGCGTCATTTATTTTCGGTTATGTCGGGTAAGTCTGGCTGAGTACCTTCTCGTACTCAGGGTTTTATTCCCACTTGTTGCAGATGGGCAGATGTACTATGGCTACTGTATCAACTGCCTGTATCCTGCGATGGGTGATGCTTAGGACCATGGGCATGGTCATTCCTTACGTCTCATCTAATGCTTTTGTTGGAGATGATCATCCGCTGGCACTATATTTCAACTCTCTGTGTGTGTGTGTGATTTGGACAAAAGACTTCCGCTACTTTTTATTCGAACTTGTTTTGTAATAACTATGTTTAAACTCTGATGTATCTGTTATGCAAACTTTTATGTAATATGTGATTGGTGACCGCTAAACTTATTACGATCATGGCTGGGACACGAGTTGGTTTGAAATCCTTCGTGATTTCACGGACTACCGGGTTATACGGGCTTAAGTTTGCTAAAGCGTCTGCTCTGGCGGATGGTTTTTCTTACTTAATTTCGTATAATTGGTCGGTTCTGTCATAAGGACCGTATTTTTTCAGTCAATAAACAATACTTTCTCTCGCAGATCAGCCAACAGCAGCCATGTCCGCTACGCATGTGGCCGCGCCTTGGCCTCGTTGCTACGCCAGGATCTGCCTCGGCAGCTGCACCTTGATGTGTTGAGGTAGTCAGCAGCCGACGCGTAGGCTTGGCCCTGCTGCTGACGAGGAACTGCTTCAGGTACCGAAGGACGCGGCAAATGGAAGGGGACGACGGGTGTTGCGCTGGGTCGGCGTGGGCGGCTAGGTACTGGGGTCTTGTTTAGTTCTAAAAAGTTTTCTTAAAAAATGCTACAGTACATATCACATCGAATCTTACGATACGTGTATGGAGTATTAAATGTAGACGAAAAAAAACTAATTACACAGTTTGGTTGGAAATCGCGAGACGAATGTTTTGAGCCTAATTAATCCATGATTGAATACTAATTGCCAAATAAAAACGAAAGTGCTACAGTATCCATATTTCTAAATTTCACCCAACTAAACCCAGCCTGGGCGCCTGAAACAGGGACAGCGCCCACTCGCCAGCGAAGATGTCTTGCATTTAACTCTCTCTTTTTTTGTCAGCCCAGGTAGCACGCATGCATTTTCAGACAATTTCAGAGGGAGCAGAAGAAGCATTTCGCCAGTCCTGGTGGGTTTTAGCCCTTGTTTAGTTGGACCCTAAAATCCAAAAAGTTGCTACAGTACCTGTCGCATCGAATGTTTGCGGCCCATGCATGGAGCATTAAATATAGACGAAAAGAAAAACTAATTGCACAGTTTGGTGGGAAATTGCGAGACGAACGTTTTAAGCCTAATTAGTCAATGTTTGGACACTATTTGCCAAATAAAAACGAAGATGCTACAGTAGCCCTAAAATTCAAATTTCGCGAACTAAACAAGGGCTTATTTCCCCCTCGGTCCCCAAACATTTTTTAAAGCTTGTCAGAAAGAGAGGTTGTTTGGGAACACGTGGGAATATACATTTTTTTTAGAGTAAGGTACGCATATGTTTTCATTTCAAAATGTTTACGTCAAGGAACATAGGAGGGGGACCAAGCCAAACATGTCGGCCAGTTCCAAGTGAACATGCATACTTCGCAAGATAATGAGCCTCCCTGTTAAACTCCCTACTTTCACATGTAAAGCGCACATAATCAAAGGATTTAGATGTTTGATAAATATCTGGAAGGATCATCATATAAGCGCAACGAGGCATCTACTTTATATTATTGATTACATTTAAATAATCAGAAGCTATGATCAGTCTATAGACTCTACAGTCCTCTACAAGCGCTAGTGCCTCCAAACAAGCCATCGCTTCTAGTGTTTCAGGATCAGTTATATTAGGAACCACCATAGCACTGACTACAATAAAAATGTCCTTGACTACTCCGACATACAGCAGCCATAGTCCCTTTAGAACTAGCTCTATCAACAGCAGCATCAACATTTATCTTATACATATCCCTCTCAGGAGCTATCCATCGCTGAATTCTTGATTTTGACTGAGGTTTAATACATCCCTTAAACTCAAATCCCTTGACAAAATCAAATCCTTGAATTAAGCGGTTAACTATTGCCACAATGGAGAAAGGGCTATGGAATATTCCTTCATGAATAGCCTTCCTCCTTGCATTCCAAATAGCCCACGAAGTAGCAAGAATCTGTTTTCCTTCCACATGCGGAATATCGCAGCACATAAATAAAACTCAATGCCTTGGATCAATAATATGTAGAGTAGCCAACAAATCTGTTAGGTTCTCATGTACCAATGCCCAAACACATCTAGACATTGTGCAAAACAGTAAGGAATGGTCCCATGTATCTTTTTCTGCGCCACAAATTTTACATTCTGATGTTTTTTCCAGATTCCTGCTTCGTGATTTTAGATGGTAGCTTCATGCTCCACAATCTATTCCATTCTTTTTTATTTCTCTCAATATCAGAGCAATTGGCCTTCCTATCAAAATAATATTCTCTAGTTTTCTTGGTTTTAATCAACATTCTGTAGGCGGAATGTACAGTAAAGATCCCACTTTTCATGGAGCCATGCCCAACAGCCATCTTGTTTTCTCATACTTAGTGGAATCTGGAGAATTGCTTCACTGTCTATCTCATGGAAAAAGTGCCTCACCATATCAACTTTCCATGTCATAGAAGTATGGTCAATTAGCTCACTTACTCATGTCGGAGGGTTAGGTTCCTTTGAAGCCAGAGGTCTGTACATTCCAAATCTTGGTATCTAGTTACACTCCTAAATTTGTGTGCTTTCATCATCACCTATGCGTTTAATTAGTCCATGTCTTAATACATCTATCCCATCACAAATAGCCCTCCACGTCTTAGATGGATTATTCCCGGTCTACGCACTAAGAATGTCATCTGAGGGGAAATAAATAGCCTTCAACAACTGGGAGCAAAGTGATTTTGGCCTTGTGAGGAGGCGCCATGCCTGCTTGGCACGCAAAGCTAAATTAAAAATTTCTATATCTCTAAAGCCCATGCCTTCCATATATTTTAATTGGATCATCTTTTCCCATGCCACCCAGCTCGTTTTCCTTTTGCCTCTTTCACTGCCCCACCAAAAATTTCGTAACTGAGAATTTATATGATCACACAAGCCTTTTGGAAGTCTGAAGCATCCCATAGTATAAGTAGGAATTGCTTGGGCTACAACTTAAGCCGTGTTTAGTTTCAGGAAGTTGGAATTTTGAGCTATTGTAGCACTTTTATTTTTATCTGGCAATTAGTGTCCAAACATGGACTAATTAGGCTCAAAACATTCGTCTCGCAATTTTTCACCAAACTGTGCAATTAGTTTTTTTCGTCTACATTTAATGCTCCATGCACGGGCCACGAATATTCGATGTGATGGCTACTGTAGCAATTTTTGGGATTTTGGGTTGGAACTCAACATGGGCTAAAATTTTCTTCCCTTCCGTGGATAGAGTTTGTTCTATCCGGCCTTAAACTTTGTTCCAAACTCTATCTTTAATGTACCGGAAAGCTCCACCGACCTCCGCGTGGGAATATACTAGAGATGAGGGAAGGTGCAGTGGCAGTGGTGTTGGGCCGACTTGGCAGGCCCACCTTGGGTGTGACGTCGCCCATGCTTGGGGCCGCCCCGCCTCACCCTTTTTTTCGTTTGTTTTGCTTATTTATTTATTTATATTTATTATAATAAGTATAATAAATAATGCAGAAAATGATATACAAGAAAAAAAGATGCTCTCCTAGCCTGGTAACAATAATTGTGCTTTCTATCTAATAAGAAATGACAATTGATAATATAATAAATATACTACTCAGGATGTCAGGACACGACGAGGGTGGGACAGGACAGCCAAGGATGTCATGATGAGAAAGACCCCCCGCGGATCCGATGCAAGTCACAGTCAGGCGTGCACCTACAATTCATGTCGAAAAGTGTATTATTATTATTATTTTATTAAACCCGGTGGAGTTAGGGGGTTCGTATTTACATACTCCTGTCTCAAATTATCTGTCTTTTTTTTCGTGCCACAAGTTTAACTCGATTTATAGAAAATACAGGTAACATTTATATCTTCAAATAAATTTATTAAAAAACTAGATTCAAGAATCTTTCCAATGATACCAATTATGTATCATAAATATTAATATTTTTAATATATATTTTATCAAAATTGTCTCTCGAAAAACAAAAACGATAAATATTTTAGGACGAAATGAGTATATCTTATATATTATGGAGTATTAAATTAAATAAATAAATGTGGTGTTGGGATCCTATGCGCATCAACCCCCTGTCCTTGTCGGAGAGGATGAGGCCATCCGCCATCAGGGGATGCATATTGCAATTGCAGTTGCTTCTAGTGGAATGGAGAATTAGATCGGTGGACCGCATGCATCTGCACCTAATGTCGGCGGCGTCAAGCTTTTCCTTTAGAAAACACACGGACACGGGCTATAATCGCCGCAAACTCCTTTGTTTGTTTGCTTCAATTATTGCCCTTTCCTTAAAAAAGCTTCTTTTGAAAAGAAGCGCAAACATAATAAAAGAACAGATAATGCTTCCGACAGTAGGAGTTGCGTCCAGATCGCATATGCTTGCAAAGGCGTCAATATAATATGCTAATCTGTAATTAATTCTATATATAACCCGCCGTTCAAACTCAAGTCGTACGGTTGGATAAACTCGTGTTTGCTTCCTCTCTTTTTTCAATAAAAAATATATTTAAAACACGTTTGCAAAACAGAAAGAAAGAAAGAAAAAAAAACAGAGATTTTAAGTTTTTGACTTGGTACGAATGTTTCTGTCTCTCTAGATCTACTTCCTCTAGCATAATATATACCAGCGATTTGATTTGTTGTGATCTTCAAGATCACATTTGAACTGCTGATTTTTCTTATATATAATATATAGAGTTTATGATAGAAAAATTTGTCACAAGACACCGTTAAATTATGGCTTTTGCACAGGCCACTAAAGAAACATGTCTTTGCTAAAATACATCCTAAATCTGAACTAATATGCCACGAGACGCTAAACTTATTATTTTAGTTTATTTCAATAGACAACCACGCGAAATGACAAATATGGCC
Source organism: Miscanthus floridulus (assembly GCF_019320115.1). NCBI lineage: Eukaryota > Viridiplantae > Streptophyta > Magnoliopsida > Poales > Poaceae > Miscanthus > Miscanthus floridulus. The sequence continues at coordinate 202,457,473 of NC_089580.1, read as the reverse complement.
TTGCCTTTCCTCTTCCTGAATGCCTGTGCGGCCCGATTCTTGCAATCCCGCTGCTCCGCGCAACCGTCATCGAGGGCCGCAGCCGCCGCGGAAGGACGTCGCTGCCGTCGTCTGCGGGCGCCGCCCCCATGGAAGGACGCCACTGCCGCCGTCTGCGGGCTCCGCGCCGCCGCTGGTGAAGGACGCCACTGCCGCCATCTGCGGGCGCCGCCGCTGTCTCACAGCCGTGGGGTCCGCTGCTGCTGTCTGTGGCCGCCGCCGGCAAGGGAGAGGTGCGCCACGCTGCCGCTTTCTTCCATTCTTCGTGCGACGCGAGCATACGAGGCATTTGGGATTTGGGAAGAGAAGGAAAGAGCATGTTCGTCATTTCACGTGGCTGTCTATTAAAATCAACTATAATATTGAGTTTGGTGTCCTGTGGCATAATAATTCAGATTTAGGATGTCTTTTGGCAAAGGCAGATTTTTTGAATGGTTTATGGCAAACGCCACATTTCCACGGTGTCTGCTGTCAAATTTTGCCAAAAAAATTTGAATACAAGATTTTCTTTTGTAAACATATAACTCACAGTAGACTAATTATTGACAAAAGAATAAAAAAAGTTTGAATTCTGAACGTGGGAAAATGTACATACATGTAAGCAGAATGTGGGTGAAATCGGATGTGATTGTGAATAGTGCATGCTTAGAATACAAACGTCAGGGCCTTTTGGTCACATCTTAAACGTGATGGAATGAATCGACCTAAGCTCCTTTCCCTGTACTAGGCCCATGCTGGATGGATTACAGCAGTACTGCTAGTAGTACATTTTGCTGGCGTTACGTTGCAAGGTGCAGGCACGTGCTCCCTCCGTACAGGGAAAAACACAATTCAACGTAATTCTAGCTTTAAACCTAAACACAGGACTATAGATGATAAAAATAACAAGCCAAAACGATAGCAAACCACTGCTACATTCACTTGCTTATCTACCAACGGAGATCAAAATCACTAGCGATGTTCCAAAGTGCTACCACCTGATCACAAGCAATACTGTCTCGTTCGGCTGGCTGAAACTTGGCTAAAAAATATGGTTCCAACTGATTTGGTGTGAGAAAAAAAACACTGTTTAACTGGTTTGATAAACAGCAAACTAAAAGGGGAACCGGCTACCAGCGAACGGCCCCACAAGCACAAACATAGAAGCAAGTACAACAACAAATACGCACTACAACGCTCCAAACCCGACATTTAAGCATCTCCTGTTTACGCTAGCGATCAAGATAGCAGCACTATTAAAGCTCAAATTGCGTTTTTTTTGATGGGTGAGTAGTACTGCCGGCATGACTGATGACTTGCTTTGCTGTCGTCGGCGTGGTCGTCTCCTTGCGTTTGCATTCGGCTTGCCTGCACAACTGCACGTGTACTGCATGCACTTGCGGGCGGCGCCCGAAGCAAGCTTATCCTTGTGCTTGTCAAGGTGTTGGAGACGTGGAGTCTTCCAGGAGTGGAACCCAGCGTGTGGTGTGGGTCCCATTCCAGCCCAGGCCCCCCCTGGCCCTAGTAGCCAGCCAAAAGGCACCGCCACGACGCCACACACACAAACGGTGTTCAGTTCACACGGACACGGTGAAGCCGAGGGCTGAGCCAAAACCAAAACAAATTTCTCACCGTAATATAATCAGCGCCTGTGCAGTGGCACGCACGCATGACTAAAAAGTACGATTGACTAATTTATTATGAGAAAAAAAAATTATTTATTAATTAAAAAAATACGGTTTATAAGCCAGTCGAACCAGCCGCTTGTTGCTTCTTTCTCTAACTCACTGAGTGTCCTGCGAGTGGCGCGTGAGTGAGGTTCTCTTTTAATTTGGTCCTTCACAAACGTTTCAACAAATTTATACTACTTAGAGATGGCACAATTTAAAGAAAACGAGTCTGATAAATAAAACTTTGAAGCATGCCACAATTTCAGACATTACATGCTCATAGTACATTCTTACAACTGTTAGATAAATTCTTTTTTTTGTAAAAAAAAACCATAATTTACATTCAAAAAATTTAACAAACAAAAAGTACATATGTTTCTTCCATCCATCCATTCAACAGATCTCGATTTATACCAAAAATGTGCACACGCTGCCATTTGCATTACACTTTGTCATGTTCATTTCTCATTCTCTTTTCCCAATGACAGAAGGAACATAAAAAAACATTCACAGTCACACTTAAATCAAGGATAAGTATACATCGATTCTGGATATTTACTGTACTAGAAAACACAAGGTTAAGGGGAAAATAATGAAACACACACTGTAGAAAATTCTAATCTCTACAACTGACAAAAAGATCCCGCGCTGACCAACTTGTATTTAAATCTGAAGCCAAGAAACTCACTGAGAAAAAAGAAGCACCAGTGTTGTTACCATTTCCTTTTCTTAGTTACCACTGCATTGCCTTTTTCACATGCACAAAGATGCAAAATGTTTATGAAATTATGCCTATACAAATAAAGCTAAACAACATTCTTCTATCCCATCTCTAGTGATCTCAATGAATTCTGCATTAACTAGTTTCGAAAAACAGGTTTAAAAAAAGTAGATTCAGAAAAAGGTACAACATGAAGTAGAACTGGACATTACTCTCTGCCTTTTACAATTTCCCCTCATCTTCTACTACCTTTTTGTAGCCTACAGAGTCTTGGTAGATGTAAATTGTTGAATTATTATTTGATCTGGTCTGACTATAAGTACGTTGTTCCTCTGATATTCCCAAACTTAACTTGGTAGATGTACATTAAAGCAGAGTACAGTATTATATATATAGGATATATAAAGAATAAAATCCATCCTTGGGAAGTGATGAGCAGCAATTCACCGACCAGGGAGCGACGAGAATCGTGGTCTCCTCCATCGATCCAACCTTGTCCGGCAACCTCGCTTGCACCTCACCAGACCCTGATCGCGATCGGTGGAATCCAGAACCTTCCCATGGTTCCAGCCATGGATCCGGAACTGCCTCAGCGCACGGGGAAGCACATGAGCTGTTGTAGGGGTGGCGTGCCTGGATTGGATCCGACGACTTGGAGGGCACTGGGATTCAGGTTCAGGTGGCTGGCTGCACATCTTGGAGTGGGTGGGAGCCGCCATGGGAGCAAGAGGACCGGGATACATACGTCCGCAGGGAAGAAAGAAGAAGAAGACAGAGGAGGGAGAGAGAGAGGCGAGCGATTGCTGACGACAGCCTGAAGGAATTGGTAATTAGTAGAGTATACAGGCCCGATTCACTTGAACTTATCAACAGAACTATTTCATCAAAATAATAATAATTTTTTTCAAAATAAATCAATATCAACATATATCAGCATCAACTGTTTTTTTAGCCCACCAAACAGGACCTACTTTCCTACTAATCTCACCTTTCTCTTCTAATATATGTTTCCTTTCTCCTCTCTATCCATTATACTATAGGAGTATTGATTTGGAAATTGGAATCCCCACGTCAATCCAAGGAAAGACACCAGGCAAACACCACGTCAATCTACACGGAGTTCACACGGCTCGCAAGCGCGAAAAGGAAAAAAAAGAAGGAAATCTTTCCTGCCTTTCCTTCCTTCCACGGCAAGGACTGGGGAACGCGTGCGTCTTTTCTCCCCCACACGGCCACGCCCCTCCTCTCTCTCTCTTCCTTCCCTTCCTTCATATACCACCAGCCGGTCTCGGTCCACCACCTCACAGGCTCGCTCAAAGCCGACCAATACCACCAGAGAGTCCACCACCCCGCTCGCTCAAAGCCACCATGTCCGCGTCGCCCGAGTTCTTCAAGCCCGCCGCGCCGGCCTTCTCGCCGGCCTGCGCCGCGCAGCCGCCGCTCGTGTTCGCCGGGGACGACGACGACTACTACTGCAAGACGCCGACGGGCAGCAGGATCTCCTACCTGAGGGAGCCCACCACGTGCCCGCCGGCGCCCAGGAAGCCGCCGCCGTGCAGGAAGCGCCTCTTCCAGGGCCAACCTCAGGCTCAGGGGGATCAGCATCAGCGTCAGCCTGCTGCCGAGTTCTCCTCCATCCCTGTCATCAGCCTCCGCCTCGACGAGCTCGAGCGCCTTTTCCGCCCGCACCCACCACCACCGACAAGCCGCTCCAGCTCCAGCTCCGCCTCCGCCTCCGCCAACAAACGCTGCGCGGTTTGAATTGATCCTTGATGAAGTTCAAGCTCAAGCTCAAGCTGAGGCTCAATCTTCACCTTAGCGTAGCTTGCAAGCAGTCACTTTTATTTATTAGTTTCTGCTTTATTTACCACTGCTTGTTGTCTTGTTGCAACAAGCAAGCGCATTTACTAGTAGCACTTCTTTTTATTTAATTCGTTTACTAGAGTACTTGTGTAAAAAATCAATATTCAAAGTTGCCGCCTAGCAATACTCCACTCCACTCCACTCCACTCTGTAAAAATCAATTTTACAACTCTTACTTATATAATAAATAATAAATGGAATCAAAACCTTGCTGCTTATTCATTGATTTATTCTCTCCAGAGGAAAGGGAGAATGATCCTTGCAGTGTTTTGCTTTGCCGCCAACGCCAGATTTTCATTTCGAAATCTTTGGTACGATTGCAAATTCGGTTTTGGTACGGAGTAGTAGAAGGATTGGTTGGCCTGGCCGTCTGGGTGGGCGCGGGTCACCTTCCACCGACCGGTCCACCACCACTCGCTCTCGCCTGTTGTACCCGAACGCCTGTCGCCTGCTGATGCGGCCGCCCGACTTTGACTTCCACGGGAAGGAACAGGAACGGCGACTTTGACACTTGACTCTGCCCACAAGTCCACACACATTCATCGCCATTCACCAGTTGCGAGCCAGATTGCATCTCCAGTGAATTTCATTTTTCATGTTGTTTGCAATCTCAGGCCTCACAGGCACAGCACAAACTCGGTAACATATTATATATACGGAGATGAAGTTGGAAACCATCTCATCTTCAGCCTCTCAGGTGACCAGACCAACAACTAATAATCACAGGAAAGGATGACAAAGGATCCAAGAGATTACTCTTTATTCATTCAAGAACATGCACTAGTAACTTTATTATTGTTTTACGCTACTACTTATTATTCCTGCACAGCTGTTCAACAATACGTACAATTTGCTCCTTCAACTATGCGAGCAGAATGTGCCCTTTTCCACGGTTAAGCTACTAGTATTGACAACAGGGGGAGGAGAAGCCCGACGTTTCCGGGAAGGAAGGAAGGAAGGTGCGGTCAGGTCGGCTTGCTTCAGTCGGTCGTCTCGTCTCTTCATCAGTCATCACCATGGTCTACTGTTCTGCTCCCAGAGCCCATTCTTCTGCAGTTTATGTCATACTTACATACTTATTATTAGTACCCAGTACCACCTAATCCCAATGAGCTTGCTTGTTTATACACCAGCACATAGGAACGTGAATCGTCTCAACTGGACCTTCCTAGCGCTCCCCGGCATCCGCGTACTGTTCCAAGTACTCTCTGATCATCAGCCTTTCCTCGCCCGTGAGATCAGGGTCTGGACCAGTCAACCGCTCCCTTAGCTCCTTCTCCTCGTCACAGGTACCGTCTCTGATGACCTGCAACCAACAAAAGCATGCATGCAGCCGTTAGTTAAAAAAAAAAGCATGCGGCCTCAGCCCTCAGATGTGACATCTATCTGGTTCATTCACAATAGCGCCGGCAGATCGACGAGAGGATCTCACCTGGACATAGTTGTTCACGTGTCCATCAGCATTCGGTTTCGTTAACATCTCATGCTCGTTGCATAGCCACTTGCCATCCACTATGTATTTGTATTCGTACCGTCCTTCCTTCAGGAAACAGATATCCCAAAGGTGTAAGATATAGCCATATGACGAGTACAAAATTTAACTCCTATGTTATGTTCAAAGGTATCACAGACAATATTTTGTTAAGAACACTGCAGTTATCATCAGGCTTTATGGACACATAGGATTGTCAGCAGTGAGAGACAATCTTTCCTGACTTTCACAAGTTCGAACCCCCATTTCCTCAGGTGGTTATTCAAGTGTAAAGATATATATAGTATAAACGATCAGGATGGATGTCAACACATGGATGGTCTACATATACCATGTATGGTCAAGAGCTGATTACTTTCGACAATGCAATTATGAATATTGATGAACTTTTAGACGGTTCCTAACATATGCATTTTATACTCACAGGCAACTCTTTCTCAAGAAACCAAGCTCCTTTCTCTTCATCATATGTCAAAGGAATTCTCTGAAAGGATAAATAGCAACCAGTTAAAGACTTTTGCATGGGATTATCCAACAAAAATATTTAACAGGTAGACGGGCTTGTTCAACCATCATAGCCCCTAAGCAGGTGAGGGGAAATCATATTTGTAATTTTGATTTAGGCATATCTATCTAAAGCAGATTGTAAGACACAAGTTGTGCAAAACGGAGCAGATAGTACTGCATACATATCATTTTCTCGATAACTGATATTAAACAGGTGAATTTGTGAGAGCCTTTTATTGTAGTCTGCAGGTACAAAACGTTAACTGTCGAGTGCATACGACAAAACGAATAATATCCGAAACCTAGTTTAAAGTAACCTGCTGCGTTATTGACAACTTGACAGCTGCATTAAAATTATGCTACTTACAATCAGTGCCAACATTAAGAGTTAACTAGGATAACGGCCTTCCTGTTCGAGACAATGTTTCTGAGCTAGCATGCTGAAACCCAGACGAATGGCCTAGTTTCATCCACAAAGCAACCACATAGGGATATATTGCCAGTTTAATCCACTAAGCCTCATACAGAATATATATGTGCTCACTCCAGTGCAATATATATGACATCCCGACCGCAGGGGCCAGTTCAGTTAACAAAGACAGCTTTGTCGGAACGTCATATAAATATGGCCAGAGGTAGACAGGTAGAGGTAGTAGCATCTAATTTATTATGCAACTTCAATAAATGCCCTAATCCTATTCACATTCAAAAGGGAAATCTTTAAGCACACGATTGAAGGAAAAACATACCTGGCCCCAGCCAATGTCGAGCCCAGAAATTTCAACAGAGGAAGAACCATCGTCTTCCCACTTCAAAGTGATTGTGTTTTTGGATAATCCTGTCAGCTAAATAATAAGACAGTCATCGCTTAGTAGAAAAATCTTTGACTCGCTATAATATGTATCCATCTTCTCCATCATAACTACAACTGAGAAATTAGTACAATATTCGCTTACAATGTCAGCAGTTGCAAACTTAATGGCTTCCAACTTTGGAAAGCAAGCCCGTTTACTCTACAAAATGAAAAATGAATTTAAGAACAGATAAATCAACAGAACTTGTCTACTAGCTGTATGGTAACAGCACTAAGGCTACCAACATAAATGGAGTATAGAGAACAGATGCGGGGGACCATCAAAATTCCCACAAGCAGGCAATCATTAGATGTTAGTTTTCCAGTGCACAGATAATCGGCAAATTATCTTTTCTTCCAACAAACAGAACTGCTGAAATATTCCAAAAAGGATGTACCAACTGCAATGAATTACCTGCAGCAGCTGATGTCCTTCGTTGAGACTGTACCCAAGAATCCAGAACATATAAGCCAACTGAAATTTTACAATAAGTGCTCGGACTTAGAAAGCTATCAAACAACAACGCTCAAGGCTGTGGACAACAACAAATTGTAGCCAATGATGTGTCCCCCTAAGTACTATTTTCTAATTAAGTTACATAACTTGGAAGAAATTAGACCCAGTCAAATCTTGAGGTTATTAAAGCGCTACAAAGCTGTGGATTGTAGCATTTGTATTTATGTCAGTGTGTTGAGGTTATTAAAGCACTGCAAAGCTGCAGATTGTAGCATTTGTATTTATGTCAGTGCGCCATGGGATGCTCTTTTTTTTATCTAGGCAAAACTTTGTAACTTGAGAGGATTGGTACTTAGTACTGTTTCTAAAGCACAAAAGCATGGTTTTCTCCAAAAGGTTTCGTTTCATTCAACCTGGCTATGAGCAATATAAGAAAATTAATGTAAACCTACTGCAGCAAAAGGATCTCTAGAGAAACAAAAGAACTCTGTAAAACAATAGGCTGTCTTGGGAAACAAAAAAAAGGGTTATGTAAACCTACTGCAACAGCAGGAGCTCTTCCAAGTCCAGCAGTACAATGTATATATGTTACACCACCATTACAGTTGATAAGCTTGTGCAGTTTGCTAACCACAGCAGGAAGCCTCAATCGCAAATCAAAAGCATCAAAATCCCTGTTGTAATTAAACATAGGAACAGTTTAAATATGCAGAATAACGGCAATAGGGGAAAAAAGGGGGCACTTAGATCAATGCTAGGAAAACAAACTGGCAACTGGCATATAAGTGTCTTCGATGGAAATACAGATCCTCTATTTCCCCAAGAAACTATACAGCTTATAAACTTAACTAATGGGCATTAACCCATGGTGAAAAGGATTTGCTTGATTGCATATAAATAAGGCCAGTGATTTATGCCACAAAGTTCTTGGCCCTAAACTTCCAAAAAGAAATAACGACTGTTTGGGTACCTAATTTCAGCACGGCAGTGCATGATATCTTTGAATTGAAGAGAATAATCTTGAATGGCACCGATGTCAACTCCAAAATATCTGAACAAGTCGGTTGGTAAAGGAAGAAAGATATATTCACGGAATGGAAGCATCAGATGGCAGTGGAAACAACAAAAGACCATTTTATTAAAATACAAATAAACTTTTAGAAGATGTTTTGTGCTGCATTGACCAACATGGACGCATAAAAGATTTGACTACTAGGGCTGATAGATATTGATATCTAACAGAGTCAGCATGAAAAGGGAACCCAGGTAGTTTCTCAGTTCAAATCAGAGGTAGCATCTATTAGTTCATAACAAAATTACAAAGACTGGGTGACTGTTTTGTTGTGTTTGTTGCTGAAATGAAAGGATTAACTTTACAACTGCTAAACGAGCTGTCTGGTTTAGCAAATTTGAGCCCTTAAAAGGGCAATATGAAATTGATGGTTTCAAATCAAAAGATTGGTAAAGGTAGCTGATTATGCGTTACAAAATATTAGTGGGGATACTCAAGATCTGAATCTTGCTGCAAGCAGAATACAGTTTTTACACCAATCTTCCGAAGCTTATCAACATCAAGTGGGCTCTGCACATGAATGCAGATAATCAGACAGAGGTAGGGACTATGGAGCGATATTTCTGTATAAAGAAGGATGTGACAAGCACCTGTAAGCAGGATCCTACAATCAAATCTGGGCGTATGAAATTGTAGTTCATTCCAAGTTCATGTCTATATGTCAACGCTATAATAACAAGGAAAAAAGGAACACATAGCAGAGAAGTTAATAGATCAAACTTACTAAAAGAGTAATGCAATCACAGGGGTTAGATGGCGAGCACAATGTTGAAGCATGAAGTGGGAACACAATTGTTATTGCAACAAAACTACATTTGAAGCACTATCGCAGGATCAGGTTTTGGCAGACTGGACATGGTAAGTTAAACATTCAGGAACAACTGTTCATAATAGCCAAAATGTGTTCGACGGAAATGGAGAGTGAGTGTTTGTTTCACATGTGGTCTGATCACACTGACAGCTCAACACTCTGATTGTGACACACGTAGGAGTCTAGGAAATATTTTATTTCCCGGCTATAAATTCATCAAGTCAGCAATCAATTTGCCCAGAATGTGATAAGACAGTTAGCGTCTAACATGGCCTAACACTACAAGCAGCACACGCAGAAGCAGACATTCTATTTACCTGCTCCCATAGCCTGCGTCATGTTAGTGGTGTACACTTCAGACTTCTCGGTGCCCATCTCCACGGCGCTGCTCTCGGCACCAGAAGTGGACGCCCCTGGTGCCTGCAACTGGCAACCCACAACGTTGATTCAACAGCCGAGGGTCGTCAACGAGGTAACGAAACGACACTCGCAGTGACAGTAACAGTAACCGGCGATTCAGCCATTGCAGGCTGCAGCCTATATCGAGACACCTTATCCTCAGTGTGAGGATAAGATTTCCGTAGTCGGAATGAAATCGGAAATGACGAGGTGGGAGTTAATGCTTACAGTTTTGACGGTGTTTGATCGGCGACTGCCGCCGCGAACCATCGCCTAACCGCCCAAAGACAACCAAATCAGGTTGAGAGAAAACAAAACAGAATGTCCACACAAACGCAGGGATGGGTCCGAAGCCTCACCAGATTAAGCGGAGAGGGCCGCCTCATCGACCTGGATCCCACGATTGGAGGCTCCCTGCAGGAAAATCCATGAGCGGAGCGGACGGAGCAGGCGAGCGCGTAACCGGAGGACGAACCGAAGCGAATCGAGGAGGCAGGGAGGGAGACAGGGTGGGGAGGGGGCGCTTACTTGAGCAGGTTCTGGAGGCAGTTCATGGCTTCCCCCGGGCGGGCTGGTGCGCGCGGGACGGCGAGGCGGGGCAACGCGGGTGCCGTCCCGTAGAAATATCTCGCGAGACGGGGCCGAGCCGAGCTCGCAGTGGCAGTGGTGGACGACGGAGAGGGGAGGGACGACGGGGACGGGCGGGCGGGCAGGAGAGGAGTAGGGGGGAAGCGTCCTCATTGCGTGGACCCGGTCTGTTAAGCCCATGACGTGCGGCCCCTCGTGGACGTGGGCCACGCCGCGTTCCGCGCTGCGGGTGCGGGGACGGGGAGGGGACAACGGTCTATGGACCGCGCCCACGCGAGGCTCTGAGCCCGTGACGTGGGCCGCGGTGGTTTGGCTTTTGGCTAAATCGAGTGGGCCCACCCTGGTTTATAGCCTTTTGACCCGTTCCTCGGTTCCTCTTCCCGCAGCGTGAGAGCGATCGGACGGCGACGGGTCACGTACGCTCCGCTCCCCGGGACCCCGGCGCGCGTCGCATCGGACGGTCCGTGAAGCCGCACGTGTCAGGAGATCGACCGTCCTCGTCTCCTGTGCAGCGTGGATCACGTCTTGTTTATCCGCCGAGATGTGCTGGCGCTCGTCTCTCTCTCCTCTCACGTTCTTTTTATGATTTTCTGTTTCCCACAAAATGGGGTGCGAAGTAGTACAATTGATAATTCAGTTTGGCCATGCATCTTGTATCAGACTGTTAAACTACGTACAATATTTTTGTAGCATGTGTAACAAACTAGTATACATGTCCGTGTTAACGCTAGGAGAAAAACAAAAAGATAATATATTTCTTGAAAATAAAGTAAATATCAGGTTCATTATACAGATATTTGTAGCCTACTCAAGGTTTAAGCATCGAAGCACTGATTTGCACAAGAGGGAAACTGATTTGCTGGCATAATAACAGTGCCTATTTGTACTAAATTATTCCATAAAGCTTGATTTGCATCTAACAAATTTATAATCAGTACTCTAACGGATATAGACATGAACACATGACTCAGTCTGAAGCCTTGATTTCATCACACAACTTAACATGAATCAGTACATGTAGGAAAACAAATCCAAAAACAAGAATGGTGCGGATCTAATCCCCACCTAAAAACATCACAAAACCTGGATATTTGTCCTCATGGAATGAAGCATTGATTTTAGATCTGCCAATAACATAGAAAGTTGGAACTCAAATTAATTAATGGATGGCGACTTCAACCGGATATACAGTGTGGTTTCTCTGTCATACCTGCTTTGTGGATCAATGTAGCACTGCTCGAGGAGGAAGTTTCATCATCACAAATCAAATGTCTGCTCATCTGTCCTATTTTGCATACAAGAGCCCATCATGTTCAGAACTTCGAACACAACAATGAAGTTCCCATGAGGCCATGATCGATTTTCACTATATATCAGGGAATAAAATTGTGCATCAAAATAGATGAGTGCAGCCTGCAGATAGACCCACAAGTAACATACATTAAGTGGAATACCTTAACTTCATGCCCGTGCTAACGCTACGGGCCATATTAGATCCAAGTTAATTCTATCAAATTTAAATTACTTTCTTAAGATTCAATCAAAAACATATTTTCTGTGGCTCAAAAAAATTCAAGTGTTGCAGATACTAATCACTCCAAGATGGACCAAAACACGCCAATTATATTGGACAAGAAAAATATCCCACCTGTTGCACATAGGGATGATATTGCCCGTGCTAACGCTATGGTAGCATCTGTTAATGCAAATCAAACAAACAACGAATATCTTTTAGTAATCAAGCATAGATTCTCACGTCATATATGGTGTATAACCAAATATTTTTGTCATATATATATCAACTCAAGCAAACACAATTCCATTCAAATTGATGATACTCCTTTTGATAGTGCATACATGTACACTTCATGTATCCACTTAAATAAATGTGTATAAATACTCTTATGCCCGCCTCAAAAATATTTTTTATCATTTGACATTGAACAGAATATTTTTCTCATAATAATTGAATGGATGGGAATACCATTGACTTCATAGCATAATCAAGAATTTTTAAAGTAAGCAACATCTCTAAAGAAAAAAAAACAACCAGTTACCTCGCATTGTCAACATTCCAAAAAATTGAGCATCAAATTGAGATACTCGAACCAGAGAAGGGGTCTAAGACTTGAACATACTAAGCTCGAATTGTCAACACCAATTAAAAAAATCAACACCATGTTGACTGAACCAAGCATCCAAGAACTCTCCATTCAAGAATAGAGAATTTCATCGAACACCTTGCGTGCATATGCTTTGACAAAGAGACAGTCACAGACAAAGTAGTTGGCACGCGAAGACGCGGCATACTGAGTTACTGACCCGCATGTCCCTTGTGTGGCCAGCTCCTCCTCCATGTGTCCTCTGTGGCGGCCGCCGCGCGCCTCACTGTTGACTGCCTCCATGCACACTTGCACAGCCCCTAGTGCCCTCCCCAGCTTTAGCTGCCACCATGTCCCCTTCATTGCCAATGTCGGCTTCAACTGTTAGCTCAACTTTCTTGGCTTCAGTATGGCTTGCATGTAGGTCTGGTGGGTGGCAGTGGCCGGTGCACAAGGCCACAGTCACCTAGAGCAGTGGCTCATAGCCAAGCTATTGTCATTCTCTGATTTTATCAAGAATCAATCTGTTGAAATAGTAATATGAAATAACAGATATATGAATTGCTAGTGCCTGATGATAAGACTAAGATACATGTTTCCAGTATTTGAACATCCCGCAACCAAAGCGGTCATTTTACTGTTAATATTGCCTTTGGATTATGCCAGAGCATATCAACCCTCTGGAGGATATTAAGACAATTAGTGGCTCCAACGGAACACTGATTATTTACTTTCAATCAAAGCATTTGTGTAATTAAGTAGTATTGCCAAGTAAGTTTGCAGGTCTCATGGCTTATTTTCTTAGTTAAATGCACTTTAAATTCTTTTTCTTAAGGCCTTATGAGTCTCTTAATTAAGCTTATGGTCATGTTTTTTGTACTTGCTCCTATTGAATCAACTACATAAAGTGGCATGAATTAATTTAACTGGATTACGGATCTGGTGTTAATGCCAAGTAGAAAATTTGAGCTTTGAACGAATGAAAATAGTTGTAATGTATATCTTGATGGGAAAATAAAAAGTTTCAAATATAGCTATTGACAAGATCTGTAATTCAGAGCTTGAGGTCATAAGCAGTTGTCACTGACTTTTGTATTGACCTGTTGCTTAATTCCCCAGTTGTTGGTAAACAACATTTACTATTTTAAGATAATAAAGATGAACAATAGCCGACCAAGGTAAGTGCTCATCAGGTTGCAACTTGCAAACTTGGGGATAGTTTCGATGAAGCCCATAATGACATTGTCTATAGTTCATGGTCTCAAGAAAAAATTCAGAATCAATAGGCCCAAATATTGATGCAAGTGCAATCGGACTGCCACAAGAGAAGACATACATTAAAAATCCCATGTGAACAAAAGGTATCAACCTGGCACAACCAAACTGGATGCCCAATTCACACACATCCAAAGTCGTCCTACAGGAGCAAAATTCACTTTAGTAATCAAGGGTAGGAATTTGACGCATCGATCAGGAAAATAAGGATGATAAGCATACTTCACACCAAGACTATTTTGGAGTCCATTAGATGATCTGATGTACGCCTTCTCAGACATCCCTCTCGTATGCACAACCTCCGCCTGGTCAAATATCACCTGGAACCACAGCAATCAACAAACGAAATGACGTGGGTTACAACAGGACCTAGAAGATTCCTTACATGGGCAATTCATCGAATAGTTGACCAACAAACCCAGACTCACTTGGACGCAGTGATCTCTAGGTAGATGATGGCCCTGCAGGCCTAGCCTTGCAAAAGCACACATGTCTTAGGCATGCCTGCTCGGCGTAAGACGGACGGGAACTCTAGAGAGGGTGGGCATTTCGAGCCACTTACGATGTCGAGGATAGAACAGTCGAAGTTGACGTCATAGGGGCGACGAAGCTTGCTCGGCCTTGCAGATGATGGAGCATCGGTTCATCACGCCCACCTCATTCCTCGCTCCTCGATGGCCAACTCCCATGGTGGCGGCGACAGGAGGCCCTATGATGGCCGACTCCCATGTTGGCGGGGGGCCATCCCACCTGCGCCGGTGGCTCCCTGGTGCTGGGCGTGGAGGAGAGAGGGGGATAAGAGTCGGCGCGTGGGGGAGAGGCAGGGGCGGCCCGTTGCCCTACGCCTGTAGGTGCTCAGCCAGCCCCACACGGCCCCCTCCCACTAGCGGCGGCTCCCTGGTGCTGGGCGTGGGGAGAGTAGTCGGCGCGTGGGATCCAGATCCAGGTTCGGTGGTCGTTTGAGCCGAGAAAAGACAAAAAAATAAAAAAGACTGAGGATCCATGAATCGAACCGTGGCTACAAGGTAGGAGTCGCGCGTGGGCGTGCGAGGAGGGCGCAGGGGTGAAAAGCCTGGCATCCCACGTCTAATCATGGTCATTGGATTTGGTTTAGGTGTTTTATTAGCCCTTGATTTTAATGCAGATGAATCACTGTGTGCATTTTTCTGGGTGCACAATAGTTAGAGGCTCTTAGCGGAGGACTTTTTTCTAGGGGGACTAGTACAATTTTGATTGGTCCATTATAGTAGAGATGCCTGGGGCAGGGGCCTTGGTGACCATTTCACAAAACCACAAAAAGTATAATAACAATTTAAAACCTCTAGTAACAAGAAACTACAACCCTAACAAGGACCCACTTGCATCTGTCTATATATTACACCTAAAAAATAGGTAGAGGTTTCGTGCAACAACAAAAATGTTGCGCACACCTCCATCAAATTCTTGCCCGACTTCCCTGTGTCCTGACATGTGCCATGCCGACATGTGAATCCAGTCGCTCGCACGCCAGGAAACTAGGCATACCCGAGACCCCGACTGATCTACTCCTCGTGCTGCTCAGGAGACGCCTCATGTACCATAGCTCCGACCTATGAGGAAGTTCCTCTACAAACTCGCCCAACATCCTTGCTGGCCCTCCTCGCGCGCGCACCGTCGTGTGTCGCCGCAACAACCGTCTAAAATCTCTTGACTCCTCAACTGGTTCGCCCTCGCCGTCATCGCAACAACCGCCCCCACCGCTCGACCACTCGCTTCCATCTCTGTCGAACGAGGACGACGCGATGCGGCATAGCATGACGCGAGGTCCAGAGGAGAATAATAGGATGTGGTGGTTGGGCGCGAGGAGAAGAATGAGATGCTCCTAGCCTCCTAGGTCACGGACTCTCGGTGAATGGCGCCGGCAGCCCAGGAGACTGCTTTTTGGCAACATTTCTATAATATATGGTCCAGAAATACATGAATTTTGAAGTGTAGTTTTTACAAGATCATTTGCTATAACACTTATATAAATCTGATACATCTATATCCCATTGTGACTATGAACCACATGTTCTCATTCTTGTTTTATTGGTTTTGAATTATTCGGCTCTGGTGTAACGCACGGGCA
This sequence comes from Miscanthus floridulus, assembly GCF_019320115.1. Lineage (NCBI taxonomy): Eukaryota > Viridiplantae > Streptophyta > Magnoliopsida > Poales > Poaceae > Miscanthus > Miscanthus floridulus. The sequence goes on along the minus strand of NC_089580.1, from coordinate 202,441,538 downwards.
TAAATCTAGTTGACATAAAAATCACTCCATGCCTATTTTTTGATGACAAACAAAATCATACCACCACTATGGCTCTATTTTGGATATGTGCTCTGCAACTTGTGGTGCAGTAGTGGAGCCACGGTATGCGAAAATCGGACTTTCAGTTTAATCCTATGGTCGGCGAGTCACTGACGGCTATGGAAATTGCAAAAAACGCAAGATCTTTGGTGCGATCATTTGTGATCTTACCGTTGGAGATCCATAATTTGATTATAAGTGTGTCTAGGCTGGGTCTATGTTCCTCGAGGGCTTTGCTTGCCTCACACATGTGGCTAAAGTTGTTGTACTTTTATGCAATGACAACTAAAGGGTAAGGCTCTTTGGTAAAGCCATAAATAGGTATATTATTGCAAAACTAATAGCATCTCCACTAGATATCCTATTTCATCTCCTATATCTAAAAAAATGGTGTTTTAGAGGATGTACGTGTTGCTCCTATCATATCTTCTACACCTATGATTCTTACGAGATTTCCTAAAAAATCGTCATTTCTCCTGAATAAATGAGACAACTCGTGCTCCCCTATCCCTAAAGAAATATTGGAGAGAAATTTTAGATAATCCGCTAGTCTCTCTTACTCCCTCTATCCCAAATTATAAGACATTTGACTTTTTTGACCCCAAGCTTGACTACTCATCTTATTCAAAATCTTTGTGCAAACATAGTCAAATTTAAGTCATTCTTGAAGAACTTTTATTAATAAAGCAAGTCACAACAAAATAAGTAATATTTTGCGCAAGTTTTTGAATAAAATGAGTGATCAAACTTGGTGTCAAAAAAGTCAAACGTCTTATAATTTGGGATGGAGGAATCCTAAATTGACTTTAAGGTACTCTCCTAAAGTAATTTATAGGAGATGTAATATAAGAGATCAGGTGAAGATGCTCTAACCTGCTTTTTAATCACGTGATGTTTTAAGTTTTGCTTGTTCTTTTTTCTAAAGGATAATTGAACAGAACGTATGTGAGGTTCTGAGCATCTCATGAATATGTTAACCGTTTGTGGAGGATGCATTGTATAATCGATATAAAGAAATGTCTAAAACTTGAATCAGTGTACATGTGTATAAAACATGCTCCAATTGATGGTTCTGTTTGGTCAGAAGAAAAAAACATTGAAATAGAAATTACTCCAATTGATGTTTGTTCATGTACTTGACAAAATGCAAAATCCAAATAGCCACTTTTTTTGGGAAAAAGGAGAGTTATATTGATTACTCAAGGAACATGTTGCATACTTTCGCAATAAGGCACTCCACGCACTGGGAACTTGCACACACCACATTGTTGAATGTGATGTATGTTTCGTCAACTGCGCAAGCTCATGAGCGATTTTATTCTGCTCTCAACTCATGTACTGGAATCTCACATCTACAATGCTCTAGACATGAGTCTCATATCATTTACAATAGAGTTAAATGCACCGTAGATCTATTAACTTTTAGTGGTGTGTTATCTGGGTCCATCAACTTTCAAACTGTATTTTTGGGCCCATTAACTTTTAGTGGTGTGTCATCCAAGTCCATCAACTTTCAAACTGTATTTTTGGGTCCATTAACTTTTGGTGGTATGTCATCCAGGTTCATCAACTTTGAAATTGTATTTTTGGATCCCTAAACTTTTTAACTGGTTCATCGTAGGTCCATACCCCTTCGTTTAACGAATAGATCGGACATGGCACGCCAAATAAGCAGCCACCATGGAGTAGGCGATTAATGAAGACGGGGATCCCGATCTTCCGTTAGGTGATGATAACTATCGTTGTGGCGGAGAATGACACACCAATCCGGCTTCAGATCGAAAGATCGAACCCTGCAATCTTAGCACCACAGCTCCTCTAGTTATCAACCAAGTCTCGGCCTAGGTTGACCTCGCCAAGAAGGCTAATCCCTGCCTGTGCAACGAAGAACACAAGCAAGAACAAGAAAGATCGCAACCAAATTACAGATGTATGATTAATCTCACGAGTTGGGGTCTCACAAACCGATAAATGGTGAAACTGTTCTTGACAGAATAATCTAAGCAAAACTCAAACCCTAAAGTAGGTGGTGGCTACTGATTATATAGCCTAAATGATATCCAAGGATCCCTATTCACATCCTAAAGGTGTCCCAATACGTTACAAGGCCCAACGGCCCAAAAGAAGGTGTTGTAGCACCGTGATAGATTCTGGATGCTGACTTATTTCGACGATTCCTATTGATTCCGAAGAGATTTTGATGTGAAACCACTTGGATTGGCTTTCTTATCAAATTATCTTTTCATCCATATGTGGATCATCAAAAACGGAGTTCGGATGCGTCCTGGGCGTCCATTTTATTGCAGACTATTCCTGATGGCCGAGGCAGACTCGAACTCGGATTGGACTGGGCCTCTGGCTTGGCTTGGACATCCTTACTAGCCTCCTAAGGTGGTGGCCAAGGAGAAGGACGTCCAAGGCCATCTCTTAGGCATTCTCCATCTTCTTGGGGCGTGCTCCAACTTAGGCCTGGGTCCCAAGGATGTCTAACAAGCCATGACGACAGTGTAGCTCCCGCCAGAAATAGCAACAAAATATATTAGTAATTTGGAGGCTTTGCCGACGTGATATTGAGATGGAACTAGATCTATTTGAAGGCTTATCAAACAAGGTTTCCATCAAGTGCTCATTGACCTCAATCGCACTCCGAATGGATGAGTTATGGCCTTCCCAATGAGGCACTGTCGGGCTGCCGACGAACCAAAAGTTCAATTTTGATGAACTTTCATTATGAAACACATTTGAACCTACAATCAAATAGTGACATGTACATGTGGAACCAAGTGAATTATAACCAAAGCCACTATGCAAATGTAGGAATGAGCGCACCTTATAATCATTGTTCGTATCTGAAGGTGCCATGTCCTCCTCATCCTCCCCTTCTTGACAACAAATCGTCCTCGGTTTGGGATTAGATGAAGAAAACATTGTTGGTAGTAGCCAACATTGCTCCTCTTCTTGAAATTTAACATGTTTCTTTATAACAAAACTAGGGGAACTCGATATGACAAGATTATAGCAATTGCAATCCTTTGGTTGATCATACTTTTACACAATATAAGGAGATTTTAGATTTGAACAAATATAGACACGATGCTCCATATACTCTCCTTTACAATTATATTTTCCAATAAAGTGATATGTATGTCTAGAGAACCATGGCAAATCAGCATATGCATAAAGTTTATCCTCTAAAGAACTAAGATTACACGGAACATCAAATTCAATATAACCCAAAGTATTTAAAGAAGACAATAATTTCAGCTCATCAACTTTACTAGCATTATGAATAACAAGTCTATTTTTAGCACAAGTGCTCATTTTTAGCACACATACAGCGTGATCATTCTTCAATGATTGCATGGGTATAACATAAATATCATCATGCAAGTCATCTTCATCACAAGAAACATCAAGCAAATCATCTTGTGACAAAGGTAAATCAAGCGAATGCTCCACTAAAATTTGCTCTATCATAGCATGATTGGTGGAAAAATTCAACACATCAAGAGAACTCTCACCTTCTGTGAGTTTAGCATCATGGGCATTACCTTTGCTCTCATGTTCAATAGGGGTAATAGTTGATGGTTCTGAATTTTCACATGAGGCTGTGAGCTTCTCATTTTCTGTCATGGCATCCTTGCTCTTTTCTACATTGTCCTGCAAAAGTTTAGGCATAGTAGAAGGAATAACAACAGACTCTTCCTCTAAATGGTGCACCTCATCATATAAAGTCAAAACAGGAGGTGGATTAATAAAAGTTTTTCGCATAAGAAGTTTCATATCATTCCAAGTTTGAGGCTTATCCGAAGGATCTAAAGACTCCCACCAAGATAAAGTAGAATGTCATAAAACACTAACTGTATTTTTTACCTTCCTCCTTGGACACATAAGGCGAGTAGCAAATATGTTATCGATAGCAATTTCCCACTCCATGTACTCATCAGCACCTATACCATCAAAAGTCGGTGGATACGAACAACCTGTCATTGTAAACACAAAAACAAGGAACAAATAGTGAAGGTTATCCCTAATAATCCTACTACGCAGGTGGAGTGGTGCTGCCTCTCAAGATCACAGCAAAAGGAAACACCTTATCAAGCTCTTACAAGGTTCTTACCAACGCAAAGCAGTGGACGGTACAACCGGTGGCTGGTACGTGATACCTGTGAGGGTGTGATACCAAGATTACAAGGGTCTTTTTCTGTACCGATCTGAAGTATATGTGGAGCTTGAGAGACACGCAAAAGAACAAATATGTATATGTGGCACACAAGTCAATGACAGACAGCAATATTGAATAAATGTCCAGAGCACTTGTTCAAGTTGCTGCCCTATACGTGTTCCTATCACCAGTTGTGATAAATAAGAGAGAAAACAAGGATGAAAGAAAACAAGTATTAAAGGTAGCAACGGATATGAATAAGGCAAAAGGTACCACAAACAATAGAGCTATTGAGTGTTCCTTATGTGCTCCTTTTCGATATCTTATATTCTCTTTTACTATTTTTTTCTTTTATTTTTTTGTCCAATCTTTTTTTTCTTGCTTTTGCTCTTTTGATATTTTTTTCTCAGCAAGGAGCACACAAGAATAAACCACAAAAAATTTGAGCTCAATTGAATAAAAGATGTGGCCTATAGAAAATTAGGACTGTGCTCTAAAAAACATAACAAAACTTGTGGGCCCAGAAACTCAATTTTCCTAATCGAATTTCGCAAATCTAATTTTTGCGAACCTAGCTATGCTGGGATGAAATAGATCTAAAATTTTCTGGCGTTCTCCATAGATATAAAATTTTCCTCGTTTCAAGTTTCGATGCAAAAGTTATGACTGTTTTAAGAAAGCTGCTCGACTAAGGGTTTTAGTGAACACAAGATGCAAACTGATGGTGATACGGAATAACGGTGGGTGGAGGGATCAACACAAACTAGAAAAGAACATAATCTAAACCAGCAACAAGACTTTAACTTAGGACACAAACTCAACAACAGAATCTGAAACTGAAATATGCAAAGGCTATGGCACGGAAGGTTCTAGGATAGGAAATAAAAGTATGGCACTGGACTATAGGACGAATGCAAACTCTCAAACTAGGGAATAAAAGTGAACCTGACGGTATACCTTAGCTCTGATACCACTTAATGGAGACGGGGATCCCGATCTTCCATCAGATGATAATAACTATCGTTGTGGCGGAGAATGACACACCGATCCGGCTTCAGATCGAAAGATCGAACCCTGCAATCTTAGCACCACAGCTCCTCTGGTTATCAACCAAGTCTCGGGTCAGGTTGACCTCGCCAAGAAGGCTAATCTCTGCCTACGCAACGAAGAACACAAGCAAGAACAAGAAAGATGGCAACCAAATTGCAGATGTATGATTAATCTCACGAGTTGGGGTCTCACAAATCGATGAACGGCGAAACTGTTCTTGACAGAATAATCTAAGCAAAACCTAAACCCTAAAGTAGATGGTGGCTACTGATTATATAGCCTAAATGACGTCCAAGGATCCCTATTCACGTCCTAAAGGTGTCCCAACACGTTACAAGGCCCAACGGCCCAAAAGAAGGTGTCGCAGCACCGTGATAGATTCTGGACGCTGACTTGTTTCGACGATTCCCGTTGATTCTGAAGAGCTTTTGATGTGAAACCACCTGGATTGGCTTCCTTATCAAATTATCTTTTCATCCATATATGGATCATCGAAAACAGAGTTCGGATGCGTCCTAGGCATCCGTTTTATTGCAGATTGTTCCTGATGGCCAAGGCAGACTCGAACTCGGATTGGACTGGACCTCTGGCTTGGCTTGGACATCCTTGCTGGCCTCCTAAGGTGGTGGCCAAGGAGAAGGACGTCCAAGGCCATCTCTTAGGCGTTCTCCATCTTCTTGGGGCGTGCTCCAACTTGGGCCTGGGTCCCAAGGATGTCTAACAAGCCCATGACGACAGTGTAGCTCTCGCCAGAAATAGCGACAAAATATATTGATAATTTGGAGGCCTTGCCGATGTGATATTGAGATGGAACTAGATCTATTTGAAAGCTTATCAAACAAGGTTTTCATCAAGTGCTCATTGACCTCGATCGCACTCCGAATGGATGAGTTATGGCCTTTCCAATGAGGCACTGTCGGGCTGCCGATGAACCGAAAGTTCAACTTTGATGAACTTCCATTATGAAACACATTTGAACCTACAATCAAATAGTGACATGTACATGTGGAACTAAGTGAATTATAACCAAAGCCACTATGCAAATGTAGGAATGAGCGCACCTTATAATCATTGTTCGTATCCGAAGGTGCCATGTCCTTATCAGCGATGAGTCCATAGCTCCTCAAGATGTTCATGGAGACTTGTCTAGCAATAATTTAAATGTAGCAGCCGGTAATTCGTTAATATCCTCTGGTCTTAAATTTGGGACTATTATTTTTAAGAATAAATATATTGTGGACATGGAGAAATTTACAACTGTTGAACTGTCATCAAAGATATTTTATAGAGGTGCCTTATTATTGCATGGAAAGGAGGAGAAAATGAAGCCAACTAAATATATCAGTACTAATTTTAAAGAGGTGGAGATCATCAATGGAATTTTCTCAACGTGATTAGCATCTTTGCCGTAGTATTTTATTATTTCCATGCATTAGTTTCCTATCCAGTTGTGACACACGATCTTTTATCTAGCATCTAGCTTTTAGTGCCTACGTAAGTCAAATTGGTGGTTGCGTTTGGGCGTGCCGTGCATGTTAGCCGAATCAGGGACTCAGGGTCAATCGGTCCTAGTTGGGCTGGTGGAGTCCGAGTTTTGTTTAGGTTAGGTGACCTGCATGCCTATACCTGTGGCCTTTGGCCTTGTACCAGGTAGGTTAGACTGGATTTTATTGTGGAGTTTATTCTCCGTCGAACCGCCGCTCGAGAAATCGTAGATGGTGATCCCATCAGGTTCTTCGTATTGAAGATTATCTCCGGATGGTGATCTCGTCCTGTACTCCACGGTGGCTGCTTTTTTTGCGTGCCATGTCAGATCTATTCGCTAAACAAAAGGGTATGGACCTATGGTGAACCAGTTAAAAAGTTTAGGGACCTAAAAATGTAATTTAAAAATTGATGGACCTGGATGACACACCACCAAAAGTTAATGGACAAAAAATGCATTTTAAAAGTTGATGAACCTAGATGACACACGATCAAAAGTTAATGGACCTACCGTGCATTTAACTCTTTACAATATATAAGAGGGAGAAAACTCCAGAGATAGAAAGCCCTGTATGGTGAACTATAAGTGACTAACTGAAATAGCATACCATGAATTGCTACTCTAGAAAAAGTCTAGGATGACAAGGAGATTGGAGTTTTTAAACTAACCTTTAGAGTGATTTGCATACCTTACTTGAATTGAAATATATATGGTACTATGACACACCCCAATCCAGTGAGTAGCAAGGTTATCGAAGCACGTGCTCACTTGTAAACGAGGCTGGAGTGCTCACTTGTAAACGAGTCGTTCCAAAATTTAGACTTTAAATTATTATTTGGAGAGTTATTTGAGTAAAAATCATGTTCTATGTCTTTGTACCCTCTAACAACTGTTCTATATCTTATGCGTACTATAAAAAGTCGAAATCCGAAATATAGAATATCTACATTTGAAAATCTAATTAAAGAGGCTTGCGAGTATGTTTCATTAAAATATTTATTCCTATAAATTAAGAAGGATATACCGAATCTGTTGGAGTTGTTGCTCTAAGTATTGTTTTTTAAGGAAGTTGTTATATTTTAGGTGCTAGGTTTTCAGACTATAGTCTTTGACAACAAGCTTTATAATTAAAAAATATTTCATAAGCTATAAATTAGTCAAAGAATAATAAAATAAAATTAAATATAATCTGAAAGCACACAAAAAAAGTAACCACCTGAGATAAAAGAATACCTTGCTTAATCCCTTCACATCTCGGGATAAGAAAGAGACGAGTAGGAGTAATAGTAATAACGGAAAAACGCTTTGGCTTGACAAGAAATACACTCCAACTCGGCTACTCCGAGGAGAGGAGAGAGCAAGGAAGGCGAAAGGGTTAGGGCCTGTTGAGATTCCAAAAAATTTTAGACAGTACCCGTCACATCAAATCTTGCGGTACATGCATGGAGTACTAAATATAGACGAAAAAAAACTAATTGCACAGCTGGGTGAGAAATCGTGAGACAAAACTTTTGAACCTAATTAGTTCATAATTAGACACTAACGCCTTGTTTAGATGCCATCCAAATTCCAAGTTTTTTCACTCTCTCTCCATCACATCAATTTTTAGCCGCTTGCATGGAGTATTAAATGTAGGTAAAAAAAAACTAATTACATAGTTTAGTTGAAAATCACGAGATGAATCTTTTGAGCCTAGTTGGTCCACGATCGGACAATATTTGCCAAATAAGACGAAAGTAGTACTATTTATCGGGTTAAAATTTTTTGCAAAAGAGAACGAAAGTGCTACGGTTGAGACTCGAGAGACTTTTGAGAGTCCACGACGGCCCAGCGGCCAGCACAGCACAGCAGCCGATGAGCCGAACCAGCAAGCTCTGAGAAGAAGTCGTGATGTCCCGAAGCCAAGCAAAAGCATAGCAGAGACCACACAGGGGCGCGTGAGCTCCGTCCACCCGCGCCCCCGCCATGAGAGATCCCAAGCCGAGGAGAAGCCCAGCAGCCCCCACCCTCGCCGCCAAGCTGCGGAAGCACTCCACTTTGCTCCTCCTCCTGCTCTGGTTCGCCTTCTCCCTCGCCCTCTTCCTCTCCGCCACGCCGCCCGCCGCCGCGCCGCTCAGCCGCTCCTCCTTCCTCCGCTCCAAGCCCCGCGCCCTCGCCGCCACCACCACCGGCGCAGCCGCGCCCCCCGTCCGGATCTACGTCTACGACCTCCCCGCCCGCTTCAACCGCGACTGGGCGGCCGCCGACGCGCGGTGCTCGCGCCACCTCTTCGCGGCCGAGGTGGCGGTGCACGAGGCGCTGCTGGCCTACGCCGGCCGCGCCGCGCGGCCCGAGGACGCCGACTTCTTCTTCGTCCCCGTTTACGTCTCCTGCAACTTCTCCACGGCCAACGGCTTCCCCTCGCTGTCGCACGCCCGGGGCCTCCTCGCGGCGGCCGTCGACCTCGTCCGGGCCCGGATGCCGTACTGGAACCGCTCCGCCGGGGCCGACCACGTCTTCGTCGCCTCCCACGACTTCGGCGCCTGCTTCCATCCAATGGTGAGCGTGTCCGCCGAAAAGCTCCCGACTTTTTCTGGGCTCAGTTTGTTGCGGTGCTTGGTTGGTTGCGTGCTGCTTGCGCACCTAAATCTCTTGCGTGTAAATAGGAGGTTGTAAGTAACAAGTTAGTACTACTAATTTGCTTGCGCTCTGGCTTGGAAATAGCATATAACAGCTAGTCGTGACTGGGATTTAACACTGTGGAATGCAGGCAATCAGGCATGCAGCTCACCTAGTTCTGAATCCAAACCAGATACAGTTCATTTATTTCTTGCCAAATTGAGCTTAGGCCATCTAATTTCCCACCCCAGATACTTCGAATTCATCTTGTGCTGTCACAATGGAGCTCACAGCTCAGTTTAAACTTTAATAACTGATTGAAGACACCTTGCCAATCCGGCTTATTTAAGGGAACTTCGTGTTCACTGAAAAAGTTCCTTATTTTTAATTAGGAGGATGTAGCCATCGCCGACGGCATACCAGAGTTCCTGAAGAGGTCCATCCTGCTACAGACATTTGGTGTCCAAGGCCATCACGCATGTCAGGAGGTGGAGCATGTTGTGATCCCACCTCATGTGCCGCCGGAGGTGGCTCATGAACTACCGGAGCCAGAGAAGGCTCAGAGGGACATTTTTGCCTTCTTTCGAGGCAAGATGGAGGTGCACCCCAAGAACATTAGTGGCCACTTCTACAGCAAGTAAGCATATACTGAAAGCCCTTGCTTCTCGTTTAGTCACTTCATCTAGCAATTATCCATGATGATTTGTAAGGGGAGTGATTATGGGGTCATTCCTAGGCTCTGCTTCATTATCCATAATAGTTAATTTTTTGGTCAATGCTTCTACCTATGAATAACATAACAATATCTTAACATAAACTAGATAGGACTAAAAATAACTTCTCCTTGTAACAGGAAGGTGAGGACTGAGCTTCTACAACATTATGGTCGCAATCACAAGTTCTACCTTAAGAGAAAGCGGTTTGACAACTACCGATCTGAGATGGCTCGGTCGTTGTTCTGTCTCTGTCCGCTGGGATGGGCACCTTGGAGTCCTCGGCTTGTGGAATCAGTCCTCCTAGGCTGCATTCCTGTTATAATTGCTGATAACATACGTCTGCCGTTCCCTTCAGTCCTCCAGTGGCGAGAGATCTCATTGCAGGTGGCTGAGAAGGACATAGCCAATCTTGAGATGGTGCTTGACCATGTCGTGGCAACCAATTTGACTGTGATACAGAAGAATTTGTGGGATCTAGTGAAGCGTAAGGCTCTAGTTTTCAATCGTCCGATGGAAGTGGGTGATGCTACATGGCAAGTGTTGAGGGAGCTTGAGGTTTTGCTGGACCAGTCTCAATGGAGGAGATATGTTGGATCCTGGAGGAGGTGAAAACCAGAAAATGTCAGTTTTGTATAATCTGTTGCAGCTGTGCACCCATGGTCTGCACTCTGCAGTTCACAGCATGCCGCCCTGGCTGACAACATCGACATTGAGTCGAGACTTAAGCCTGAGATCCATCTCTGACATGGTTTTTTCTCGCCAGAAATTCAGAATGTCAATCTCAAACCAGAGCTCTACTTCTGACATGGATTTTTCTAATCCAGAAACTCAGAATATTGATCTCGTGCCAGAGATCCCAACTTTCAGTTAGTCAATGGGAATATGGGATGCTAGCTCAACCTTCATTGGCTTGTTGTTTGGTTAATGCCTAACTGGAGATCCCAATCTCGGCTGACGAGTTGACCAACTCTGTATGCACAGGGAAATTTTTTTACACATTTATTTATTCTTTTGAGAAGTAGGAAGAACATAAATCTTATTGTATTACAGGTTTTTTGCTTTTCTTGCCATAGAAAGAAAATACATCTTATTGTATTACAGGCTTTTTTTTCCCTGGTTGTACACCTGTATAGCTGCCGGGCTGTTCCAACTTGGTATTGGTATGCTACTTCAATTCTTCTGTAAATAGAATGATGTCAAAGAATGTATGGATTGTAAGATAATCATAAGCACTCTAGCCTATTAAAAGAACAGCAAAACATTACTAAGATCTATTCTTGGCACCTTTCTGTAGCAAATATTGTTCAGATGAAAAATTCATGTTTTGGCTGTTTTCTGGAAATTCAGCACAAATAAGTATCTGAATGATTGCAAGAAAAGATCTGGTTTTTTGTTTCCTATACATGGGCCGTCTGTAACCATTATCCTCAACCATGATATATATCATCTCAACAGCGCAAGTATCGACAGTTCATATTTTACACGCCTCCAGAAATACAGCAGAAAAATTAGTACTACTACTGAAGTCCGACGCAACACCTAAAGTAAACACCTCAGTGTTCGCCAGCAGACTATGTCAGACATTACCGCAGCAGTGTTGGAGCCAAAGAATGAGCTCATATGTAAGATACACATTGTTGTTGATTCAGGGTTTATGTGAGCAGAATCCATATTTGAGCAAGTCGAACATGCCTGATAGAACCAAGGAAAAATTGTGGCAAAAAATGTAGTGTGAATGAACATACTGCAGATTTATTCAGGCAAAAGGGATCAATGTGGTCAACTTTTTTCGCCACGTTACTTTGGCAACCACAATGAAAAAGTGTAAGGATATAAATCTCTTCGTGAGTATCCACAAAGAGTAACTGGAAAACAATTGTGACAAAGGGTAGAAATATGCATGCTTGTTGCGGAGAACATAGAATGAAAGCCAATTGAAAAGATGTGAATGCACATAGGTTGATGGAAACAAAACATTTCCAAGCATTCCAAATGCCGTTTACAGTTTACATGCCGTAAGGTGGCATTAACTTGTTATTCATTGGAACAATTCACGTGGTGTCATTGTTGATCCATCCAATGGACATGGAGACATGTCATTTTATCAATCTAGCCTGTTGATAGGATCAATTTCTCGAAGCATAGAGCAACATCTGCCTTGAGTTCAGATACAGTATACAGTATCTTAGATACTCAAGAGCATACACCCTTGCATGGAGTGTCCTTGCAGCGGCAAACGGGCCTCCCTGAAAGCTCCCATCCATTAAACCCACGTTCTAGGACCATGATGTTCTTTACCCCTGAATCTTCCTTAGCCTCTGAAAGATAGTCATGGAACAGCTGTGCACAAGATGGGCCCCGAACCTGCAATGAGGGAACATATTAAAAAGAACAGTAGCAGTGACTCTAGAGATTGAAGAACACAAGTCATATAACATGTAGAATTCAAAAGGACGGATGGATTCATGGCGTGCATTAATCCTACTTATATACCAAGCAAAAAAAGAAGCCTTATTGGTTCTATGGCAGTAGAGTTCGCTGGACACTGTTACATGAACTAAGAAATGCTAGGTTGTAGACTTGCTTTAATAATAAGAAAAAAACTCTGTCTCAGGATTATTGATTCAGTCAAAACAAGCAATCAGACAAATGGCTCATAGGCCCTGACATTGTAAGGAATCAAGGATAGATCAATGGTAACTCTGATGTTGAACAAGTAACTGAGAGCATGGTTGGAACAATAGATTTGTAGTAGTAGTAAATAAACATGTGAAATAGAAACCTGATGGAAGGTGGTCTCTTCATTAGATTTCTTCATGAAGTTCACCCAAAGGTTTTCTTTATATATAGCTTTGAAAATTGCAGTGTTAGGGGTCTTGAATCAGGACAGTACCATAGAAGAGCTAAATCGAATTGGTATCAGCAGCTCGTTCCACACTACCAAACTCCAGTGAGGGCGCGAGGCAATGCGTGATTACATGGAGCGCAGGGAGATCCCCCTCCCCAGGACCTAAACTTTTTCAACTTGTTATTACTCCTAGTACAAGTTTGCAAGTGACGCTAGCCGCTCGGCTGCTGCATACAGGAACGGAGGGAGAAACAAAGCAGAGCAGGGGCGCGTGGAGGATGCCTTCACCTTGCTGAGGGCGCAGTGGAAGACGAGGGTTTCCTTGGCCCCGGTTGCCCGGGCGAGCTCGGGCATTCGCTCCGCGAAGGTGTCGCTGGCGTAGTGGTGGGACCCCGCGATGTGGCCGTCGTAGCCCCTCTCCTCGTCCCTAACGTCGACGATGGCGACGCGGGCGTCGCTGGCCATGGAAACCAGCTGCGTCGCCGACACGTACGACACCCCCCTCCGAGCCATACTCGGGCGGCGGCCGGCGCTGATAAGCAACGCCCCCCGGCCCCCGGAGAGAAGGGTCAAAGGGTGGACGACTGTGGAGAGGTCAGATTCCCCCCCTCGCCTCCTCGAGCGACGTGTGTGTATACACAATCAGCGAGGGCTGGGCCGAACTTGGGCTCTCGCCTTTGTTGGGCCTCTCACGTGTGGGCCATAGAGATAGGGTGCACAGCACAGGGCCGGCCTAATTAATTGGCTTCTCGCCTTTGTTGGAATTCGAATCGGAACTGTATCCGGTTGCCCCGACAAACCCAAAACAAAACAAACAAACACTTCTCCTGTCAAAACAAAACAAAACAATCAACCGCCTTCGTCCACGCCGCAGTCCCCCAATGTCGTGGAGGCTTTTTCGTATGTACCATTAAAAAAGATGGCCCTTTCCTACAGACCACTAAAAAATTCGGACTTACCTAGATGCCATGACACTTTTTTTTTTGCCCCTCGAGCCATTCCGTCTATTTTCGCTGGCAACGGTGTGTAACTGGGAGGAGAAAAGACCGAAGTGCCCTCAGTCTAGGAGGATAAGTAAAATTGCCGTTTGCCCCGTGTGCCACTCCCTGACCAGCCCTTTTTGTTCCCGCCCGGGGGCTACCTGCTGGCCATCCATCATCCGCGGAGCGAATCAGGCAGCTAGTTTGCCTGGTGCTGGTCTGGACTTCTGGTGGATTGGTGGCCGGAGTGATCGGACGCTTCATCATCGTCCGAACTGCCGAATTTTTGGGTGCAACGGTCGGCTGGTGCCGTGGCTTTGGCACGTACAGGAAGTGGAGGCAGAGAGAAGTGTGATCCGCCACGGGTTGACTGACAGACAGGTCGGGCACTTGTTGGACGTGCAGGTGCAGCCACGGGAATGGAACGGAATGCCACTGTTTTTTGTCCTGCAGGCAGCTCTGCCATCCTGTTCCAGTGTTCCTGTGTGTTTGACTGGTTGGCAGGTTCCATTCGGTGAGTCACGGACCCGGCGGCACACAGGAAGTGGAGGCGCAGATCGCAAAGTGGCCAGCGAGGCTGAATGGCTGCGATCTATACGACCACTGATCCCATGTCCGGCAGAGTCAGTCTCAAACTGCAGCGCTCTCGCTCCATGCTCCTCACTGCCATCTCGAATTCGTGCTGGGTCACGCGGCAGCTGCAGGCCGTACTATGTCACAAGTGGCTCCTGCTGCGTCGTGTCAGAGTTGCAAGTACACTGATGTCGAGACTTGGAAGGGCCACACAATGCAATGCAATGCAACGCAACACACAGGCTGGCTGTCTACTCCCTCCGTCCAGAAAAACGTTGCATTTTTTGCTGTTGTTGACTGTTGCATGATCGATCCATCAGCCAGGCGTTCACGCGTGAGGTACAGTAGGAGTCACTAGATAGTCTGCCAGTGCTGTGCGTACGGCATGCCTACACATATAGCACCGCTGTTTCGCTTATGGACACGCACGACAGGTCGGGCACCGCTGCTTGCTCGGCGGCGTGAGTCCAAATCACAGCTTTTCGTTTCGCGTCGCTGGTGGTGTGGTGATGGTACTCCCTCTGGGTAGCGTGCCAAATAAATCAAAATTTTAGTGAATCATATTCATATTTATAACTCCAAATTAATCTATTATAAAAATATATTTCATAATTTAAGTTTTTTTATCTATAACTGTTTAAAGATATAATATACTAAAACATAGTACTATACTAGAATTACATGTTGCCGTTGCTTGTTACATCGACTTGAGATGAGGCTGCTCAGGTCGGGAAGCTTTCCTTTTGGATCTGGAACTTATTGGATGGGACAAAACTGAACGGTAGGGTAATCGATTAATCCTAATTACTGCACCAAATTAACGCGTTGCGTGCCATCATCGCAGCCAAAAACCAATGCTTGCCCAACGACTACCGCTGGAGGAGTAGGAGTAGTAGCATTGCAGTAAACCTATACCCCGCAAATGAGCGACGTGTAGCAAGTTCAGGAGGAATCCTGCGCTTTTTATGCTTGGAATCTTGGCATACGTCGTAGCAAGCATTCTTTTTCTGAGCAAGTCCTTTCTGCTGAAGCTAGCGTTCGAACGAGATGCTGCGCCGGATATCAGGAAAGGCAAAGAAAGGGCACGGCGGAGGAGTACGTGTAGAGTTTTGAGTGAAGTAGTGTGCACTCCTGTTGCTGTTGGTCTGGTCATTCGTATTCATGTTTGGTCGTCGCGTGAATGATGAGAGGGGCCACTCACTGTTTTCTCGCGTAGTCGCATCGCCCTGCTCGGCTGGACGCCACGGAATCGGCTCCGCGGATGATGGATGGCCAGCAGGTAGCCCCCGGGCCGGAAAAAAAGGGCTGGTCAGGGAGTGGCACACAGGGCAAACGGTAATTTTACTCATCCTCCTACACTGAGGGCACTTCGGTCTTTTCTCCTCCCAGTTACACACCGTTACCAGCGAAAATGGACGGAATGGCTTGGGGGGCAAAGAAATAAAGTTTCATGGCACCCAGGTAAGTCCGAACTTTTTAGTGACCTGTAGGAAAGGGCCATCTTTTTTAATGGTACAAAGGGAAAAGCCTCAATGTCGTGGCCGGCCGCGCGCGCAGAGGAGGACCTGGAGCTGGAGGGCGCGGGCATGGGGATGGGGGACGTGGCCCAGCAGAGCGGCCACGAAGGAGGCGAGACGGGGCACGGCGGAGCTAGGGTTTCCGCGGCGGCGGCTGAAGGCAGCGACGTGGGTGGGAGGCCCACTTGCTGCGTCTGCATGGAACCCTGGACCGACACCAGCGCCCATCGCATCTGGTGAGTTGTGATTTTGAGAGGGGCGCAAATATTTTTTCTGCAGTTTTGCATAGGAGCACATAATCCAAGGGGATGTAAAGCGGCTTATTTCCAGGGGCGACTGATTGCCGTTAGATTTGTTATCAGTAGCAGAATTTTGTTTCGGAGTTGTGAATTGCTGCCAATTCAGACTCAGAACGACTATATATACTCGTTTACTCAATTACCCCCAAAAATGAGACCATGCCTGGTCTGCATTACTGTTAGGAATCTTAATATGAGATGAACAGTATCTAAACATTTAAGCTTTTGTGGTTTCTGCTCATTCTTGGGATTTACTAGTTTATTATTCAGATCATGCATGTATGCATGGCCTGTGTGTTCCAGCTTCCAGCGATGTTACTATCGAGAATTTGATTTGGTGCCATTGATCATCATGTGTCTACCCATGCAGTTGCATTCCCTGCGGGCATGTCTATGGTAGGTCATGCCTGGAGAGTTGGCTTTCTCGTGGCGGAAGCACGAGTGCAAAGGTACCATTATTCATGATTTTGTTTAGGCAAAGTCATGCACTCATGCTGAAATTCAGACGCTTCACAGAATTATATCAAACTGCTGTGCTCTTTGCTGCATGCATGGATTTTCTGTAACTTGCTTCTGCACATGTCAATCATTCTTTGCAGTGTCCTCAGTGTGGTAAACGATTTGCACTCGAGCATATTATCAACCTCTATGCACCAGGAAACCTGTGGGATCGTTATACATGCACACGCTGCTATATACAGGTTCACTTTGTTCCCTCAATTGTTCTTCTATGCACATATTGGCCTTCTAAACTAAGCATGCATGCATGGAATTAATCTTTTTGCAGTTGCATGATTTTATACTGCTGAGCTTTAGCTGAATTTAGTTGTTACTAGTTAGATGCCTGTGTGTTCCTATGGACGTGTTGGTATGGCTCAGAGGTTTTCATGATGCAAATATAGTTCTTCGTTCATGTCATTCCACCAGGTGCAGGACCTCAGTCACGTTGGCATTTAATGTGCATTACATTTAACAAGCGAATGAAATTATAGTTCATAAACCATGAGTAGCAACTAGCAAATGAAGATTACTTCTACAGCCAGACACTGATGACGCTATTAGAAAAGGCACTGCCTTAATACACAAGGCTAGACAGTAGCATGTTCCGCATTAGATCAAATATGTGTTTTGACAATTCAGTAATTCAATTAGAATAGTGACTGTGTGGTTATCCATCACAAATGAGACAAGAAACAATATAACATTTAGTTAAATCTTCCTTAAAGAAATCTTTTAATCTGCCCCCAAAATCCTCCTTCACGGAGCTGGTCGTATCATTCATCCTTTCTGTATAACAAAACAAAATAATACTAACCATGATCATCTTTTCATGTACCTTTTGACCACCCCACATCTGTTCATTGTTGTTGACCAAAAACCCTGTCTTCCTGCATGAGTTTGAATTCCCACATTTAAATATGTTCCTTTTTTATGTATAAGTTATACAAGAAACTTGCTTGTGTACTGTTTCTCACAAGATATGGTAATTTACACTGCCAATCATATACGTTCTCATTCCATGCGGGATTTAGAACTTCGATTGGCCAGCGCATTTCCAGTCTTCTCTATTCTAGGAAGATAATAACTGGATGCTTCGTCTCTTTTAGCCCATTTGGGTATACAATTAGGATACATTATGATGATAGTTCTATTCATCATTTCAAACAAGAACAAACTGAATTGCCCATCAAAATGATGAAGTATTAAGTACCACTTATATAAGCAAGCTATCAAATAATTTTGCACAGCTTACCAAATCATCTGTGATTATTCACTTCAATATGAGGCCAGCTTAAGCTACCAAGTTTCAGGCTTCACATGGTAAGTTACATGCTGTCGTTGGCACGGGATCTGGTACCGGATTCTATCCGCGTTGGGCCTCAAGATCGAGTACCTAGCTCATGAAATTTACTTCGCTGACTGGTGGCGCAAAGCTACTAAGAAACTGCCGAAGGAAAACAAGAAGGCACTAGACACGGTCATTATCCTGGGGGCATGGATCCTTTGGAAGCATCGCAATGCTTGTGTCTTCGATGGTGCTCCACCGAGGATTTCTAGCCTCATGCAGGCTTTCAAAGAGGAGGAGTTGTGGTGTCTCGCGGGTGACGAGCCCTACGGACTCTCGGTCTAGGTCACGGCCTGGGCTAGTTAATCTAGTTTGTCGGAGTTTTTTGTCAGGCGGTCAGGCCTCATCCTTCTGGGTTTTTTATTCAGTGCAAACTATTTTGTTTCATTCAACCCCTCATGGCTCGGCCCAGAGTGAGGTGGTCACGGCTTTGCACTCATTCTTGTTTATGGAAAAAATTGCTGAATTAGCTATTGAAACACCATCCCAATGAGTGCAAAAGGGAATCATATATATCAAAATAAAATTAGCATACCCCAAAGGCATTGTCTATAGACATGATAGGTTTGCAAAGTTTTCGTCAACTATATCAATTTCGTTCACGCACTCATGCTCACAGTCAACGTGAAGAAGAAATAGAGTTCCCTTGTCTTCTTTTTTCCTTATGTATTGCATTTAAAATCATGCAATCCTTTGGATTTATTACATCTTCATGATAGCTCATCTCTTCTAAATCCTTTAATTCTTTATACTACTTAGGGGGTGGCCCAACAAATATGACAGCTAATTTAAATCTAAAACTAATCACACCGGGCTACAAAAGTAGTGCAGTTGGCATCAACTTTTTATGTAAAAACTAACAAATTGAACATTGCACACTTACATTGTCGGTTAGGCTATCTTTGAAATCCAATTGAGCAAGTTGTAGTTCCAATTTTGCATTGACCATTTAGTCAAAACTCAAAACTTTTGCAGTTAAACATGTCTTACTGATTCATATAGGCACCAGTGACTAGTGGACCAAGTGGATCCGAGACTGATTTGTTCAAACAGGTCCTGGATATATTCCTTGAACCTGCGAACACGTAAGTTTAACAATTACTTCTTCACTTAACAAATAAATGTTGAAATGTTTCAATGCGTGGGATAGTAAATTACTCATCTTGTTTGTCATTTCTAGTGATAAAGAGCACGGGGTTCATGTTGATGAAATAATCAAGCGGTTCAAACTACCTGAGAGGAAGATCTTGTAGAGCTCTCTCTCATCTTTCACTAACACACACAGGAAAGAGCAGAGAGAAGTAATCTTAGTGGCTAATATTTTATACGGCTTCATTTGTTATGCAGGGATGCTATCACGTACCATGTGGATATGGGGAATATTTACTGAACAATTGATGATTTTCACTTTAGGACAGCTTTCGACTGGGATCCTGCAGTACAGCAAACTTATTATCAACAGAGAGTGTTAACATTTCAGGTTTTGTGCCTTTATTATTATTATCAACATATAAGAGTTTTTCATTTAGAATGGTGACTGTGTGGTTATCCATCACAAATGAGACAAGAAACAATCAACATTTAATAAAATCTCCCCTCAGTAAATCCTTTAATCTGCCCCTAAAATCCTCCTTCAGTCCTACACAGATCTGGTCGTAGCATTCATCCTTTTTGTATAACAACATACCAATCAAGAACCACTTCCTAAGCATGCACAAATCATGTATTGGGTATTTTACAGTTAGTAAAGCCAAATTGATGAAAATATGTCCAAAATAACATACAAAATAATACTAACTATGAGGATCTTTTCATGTAATTTTTTACCATCCCACATCTGTTTGTAGTTGTTGACTGAAAACCTTGTCAATCCTTCATGAGTTCCCACATTTAAATTTGTTCTTTTTTATAAGATGTACAAGCAACTTGCTCGTTTACTGTTTTTGTCACAAGATATACATCGTCATTCCATGTGGGGTTTAGAACTTCCATTGGCCAGTGTATTATCCGTCTTTCTATTCTAGGAAGATAATAACCGGATGCTTCATCTCATTTAGCCCATTTGGGTATAGGATTAGGATCCATTGTAATGACAGTTCTATTCGTCGAATAAGAACAAACTGGATTGCCCATCAAAATGAAACATTAAGTTCCACTTATATAAGCAAGCTGTCAAATAATTTTGCAAAGCTTACCAAATCATCTGTCAGGAGCTGGAGGCCGGGCAGCAGAGGATGGCGGCCCAGCTGGAGGCGGAGCGGGCCGAGCGGCAGGCCCAGGCGCAGAGGCTGACGGACATTACGAAGTTCCTACAAGGGCTTGGGCAACGTGTGGGCTTCTCTCTGCCAGCTGGGCTGTTGGTTCCACCTCCGCCTCCGTGTCCTGTAGCTGCAGCTACTCCTGTGAGTATGAAAGTTTTTTTACTTTCGCTTGTGCTTTGCTTGTATGACCTCTACCTTCCTAGATTAGCTATCCAAATAATCTTATCTCACATGCAATCTTTTCTCCTTTGTGCAGTCTCTATTTGACGGTGGTTCGAATAATCCACCTCATGCACCTCCGAATGATGGACTTGGGCCTTCACCACAGTCGTAGTAGTCGAGATGAGTGCACGTTGTATTTTTTTCATTTGTTGTTCACTTGGTGATGGACTTGTGATATACTTGTGATGCACTTGTGGACTTTGATGGACTTGTGGATTTATTTGGATGGACTTGAGCACTTATTACTTGCGTTCGCTGGTCTGACCAGCCAGTTTCAGCCGGCTGCTCCTCCTCACAACAACCAGCTAGTTTCAGCCGCTACAGTACTTCTCTCTTACAACAACCAGCCAGTTTCAGTCAAGTTTCAGACCAGCGAACGGAACCATTATTATATATGTGATATATATTGTGATGGATGCGATATGTGCAGATGAATGAGATATATATGTGATGGATGAGATATATATGTGATGGATGAGATATATATGTGATATATGTTTGTATGAATTTATTTGTCATGATGGAATGTAAAAAAAAATTAAAAATTGTCGTTTTGGGTCACTTTGCCGAGTGTTGCACTCGGCAAAGTACCCCGTTGCCGAGTGCCATGGTCACAGCACTCGGCAAAGCTGAAAAAATGGACGCTCGGAAAATCATTTTTCCAGCTTTGCCGAGTGCCATGACCATGGTACTCGGCAAAGATTTTTTTAAAAAAAAAAATCAAACTTTGCCGAGTGCCGGCTAGGGGGCACTCGGTAAAGAATTTTTTTTAAAAAAAATCAAACTTTGCCGAGCGTCAGCCAGGGGGCACTCGGTAAAGAATTTTTAGAAAAAAAAATAAAACATCTTTGCCAAGGGCCGGATAGAGGGCACTCGGTAAAGAATTTTTTTTAAAAAAATAAAAAATCTTTGTCGAGTGCTTGCAGGGTTGCCACTCGGCAAAGTGACCGTCAATGGGGCCGGCGCCGTGACGGTCGCTTTTCTTTGCCGAGTGCCCCCGGGGCTCTCTGCAAAGCCTTTGCCGAGTGCCCGATAAAAAAACACTTGGCAAAGAGGGCTTTGCCGATCAATTTTTTGCCGTGTGTTCTTTGCCGAGTGCCGCACTCGGCAAAGGCTTTGTCAAGTACAATTTGGCCTTTGCCGAGTGCCTCAGGCACTCGACAAAGAACCTGAATCCAGTAGTGAGTGATATATACATATATGCTGCGCACCAGGAAATTTGTTTGGGAAGTCTTAGATCAAGAATGGTTGGGTACTCTTAAATAGTCATCAGTCATTGCTGGCATTGGCGGAGCCAGGGCCGGTGCTGACGAGGCTGCAGCAACAGCCTTGCCGCACGCTAGGCTCATGCTCACCATCGTCATCCGATTTGAACAGCCATATATATGTTTCACCCAGGACCCCACTTCGGTTGCTTCCATGACAAAGCAAGACGGCGTTGGTGTCGGTGTCGGTGTCGGCACAAAACAGGAACAACCATCTCCGAGTACGTGGCGATGAGCAGCAAGGGAACGGGCCGGGCTGCCCTCCTTCGTCACTGCCAGCAAGAACTTGTCCGTGATTACCCAGCTAACTCCTGAAGGCCTCTTCAACAACTAAAATACACTCAAATTTTACATATTAGGTTTGTGATGAATGGCATAATTAATAACTAGGATAGGGATAGGGATAGGGAAAAGATTTGCTCATTGCTTCAAATCCCATCTGTCCTCATGCATTGCGTATCCCGTATATAATCCGGATTCACGGTCCGCACGCATACGAGTTACAACACAAACAACAACTCGCGTGCATCAATCCAATTCCAAAACGTATTAATTGGATTCCCTCGCGTGCATCAATCCGATTCCAAAACGTATTAGTTGGGTTCCGTCTAACCCACGATGGAGTTTGTTTTTGCCGAGTTCGATTCGATGCAATGTATCTGTACTTCTGTATAGGCAAGCAATATTACGATATATTGTCGAAAACACGGTGCTGGTAATCCTGTCCATCATATATCATATCTGCTAGCCTGCTAGAGGAAGCAGATCGAGGGCTACATACATACGGAGGTGCAGATCCAATCTAAAGATATGGAGCTCTCTCGGAGGCGTATGTACGGGTGCGAGGAGGAGGATGCCATGACCCTCTTCCGCGCCGGCGCCGGGGCCGGCCGCTCCATGCCGTCCATGTACCACCATGACATTGCAGCAGGTGAGCAGGCCGACGACGACGTCCTCAATCTCTACGGGAACGGGACAGCGGCGTCGTCGGCGACGGAGCATCACCACCTCTGTCATGAACATCGACAGGTTTTGCTTTGCTTTTTCGTCTTTGATTTTGTATAGATACTAGATAGATATATACTCTATATTTCCTCCACAGCTAAGCTACATGTAATACTATATTCGGGATTTTTAATTTAATCACAGGCAAGAAGCAGCCGCCGCAGCCATGTCGACGTTGCAACAGACGACGACAACGACGAAATTGAAAAGGCGGTGGCCCTGAGACGACGGCGGCAGCAGCGGCAGCGGCAGGTTGTCGCTGACGACGCCGCCGCAACGGATGCAGTGCTCGTAGCTCGGGACAACCAAGAGGTGTCCCGGCAGAACGCCGAGGCAGCTGAACGGAACGCGGAAGCCGCTCGGGAGCACGCAGAGGTGGCAATGGCATCGGCGGCTCCACGCGTCGCGGGGGGTGGCGTTGCTGCGGACGTCGCCGCCCGGCGCCGGCGCCGGCGGCATGACGCGGAGGAGCCGGCGCTAGCGGTTCAACGGGATAACGACGCAGGGGCAGCAGCGGAGGCCGCCGCTCGGGCGCACGCAGAGATAGCTCATCTCATCGCGGAGGGCGTCGCGGAGGTGGCCCGCCTCAGAGCGGTGGTGGCTCGGCGCAGCGACGAGGCCGCGGCTGGGATCATCATGTCGTTTGCTGCCGCGCTCTTCGCCCCCTTCCTCATGGCCGCCTTGCTCTACTACATCTTGCCCCTTACCCTAAAGTAATTGTGATTATTCGTTTCGATTCTCAACTGCTGCATGCATGCACCTCTCCGTATTTAATTTGTGAAGAAAAAAAATTACTGCTGCAGCTGCAGAAGCAGAAGCACAGCTAGTATGTCTTGATTATTAGGGGAATAAATAATATAATGCTCCCTTAATTAATAAGCAACTTAATTGTTCGTTGCCGTATTTCGTGCAACTTATCCTAGCGTCCGGACGTCCGGTGCCCGAGATACGTCTAGAAGCCACTCCCCTTCCCAAACTCGCCCGCCCCATGCATCGGAATAGAACAGAATGAAAAGCGGATCGGAATAGAAAGCGGATCAGAATAGAATGGAATGGAATTGCGTCCACCACGCCCCTGTCCTCCGCTCCCCACCGCGCCTATGCCCTCGTTCCCCAGCGCACCTCGTTCCCCCACCGCGCCCCTGTCCCAAAGAGTACGAAACACTTCAAGTGCAACATCGCAAACACATGGGAATGTAGTGCAACACTGGGATATAACTACTGCAATATCATAAAATTATGTAGTGCAACATCGAAAAACATGTACTGCAACACCGAAAAATATGTGCTGCAACACCAAAAAATATGGAGACAATTCCCTGTGTGCCATTAAAAAGATCGCAATGCCCTGTGTGGACAACACCAAAAATTATGGAGACAATTCCGCAAAAAAAATGATTTGATATGATTAATATATCTTAGAAAAATCATATTATTTTTTTACAAAATTAAATAAAAATAATTTTTATATAAAAATTATAGATCTCGACGAGATCTACAACTTTCTAGTTTTGAGTTTTTCATTTGAAGTCGTTGAGATGCTAAAAAAATTAATGACATATTTACACTTAAGGGCATTTTCGTCTTTTCACACCTGCAGTTTGACGGTGTTAGAGCCCAAACTGACGAAAGTGGCATGGAGGGCACGAAAATGTTGGAGCAGTGGCGCTGAAGACCGCTAAACTTTTTCAGGGGCACACAGGGCATTACGATCTTTTTTAATGGCACACAAGGAAATCCCCCAAAAATATGTGCTGCAACATCGAAAATTATGTACTGCAACATCGTAAAATTATGTACTGCAATATTGCAAAATTATGTAGTGCAGCATAAAAAAAAATATGCACTACAAAATCAAAAAATATGTACTGCAACATCAAAAATTTATGTGCTGCAACATCAAAAATTATGCACTGCGACATCTCAAACAGTAGTACCGCAACATCGCAAAAATCAACCATGAAACATGGAAATGGAAACATTTGAAAATCATCTATTGCAACAACCCAAAAATCCCATCGCAACATTCAAAAATCATTTGTTGCAACATCAATGAAAGGATCAAGATGCCCAAGAGGGGGGGTGAATTGGGCTAATTCTAAATTTTCTTGCAATAATCAAATTCTACGGATAGCCCAATTAACCCCTTGTGCCTAGAAAAGTGTTTATATCAAACTAATGCACAACAACCTCTCAACCTAAGTTCCAAACTTACTCTAGTAAGCAATTCTTATGGAAATAAAAACAAGTATTGAATTGCTCAAAGTAAATGCTCAAAGTAAGTGCTCAAAGTAAATAGAGAGAGAAAGGAACGCGGCGATGTTTTGCCGAGGTATCGGAGAGTCGCCACTCCCCACTAGTCCTCGTTGGAGCATCCGCGCAAGGGTGTAGCTCCCCCTTGATCCGCACAAGGATCAAGTGCTCTCTACGGGTTGATTCTTTGACACTCCGTCGCGGCGAATCACTCAAAACCGCTCACAACTTGAGTTGGGTCACCCACAAGCTTCGCCGGGTGAACACCAAACTTCCAATCACCACCAAACCATCTAGGTGATGGCGATCACCAAGAGTAACAAGCACGAACTCTCACTTGACCACGCGAAGCCTAATGAGAAGATGGATGCACACTTTGCTACTCTTGATTTGCTAGTGAGGCTACTCTCTTCGATTCTCAAATCACAAACACCTCACTAGGACCTTGCTCTTCTTGACGCTCACAAACGTGTTTCTCAGCTGTTGGAATGAGCAAAAGATACTCCACTCACGAGTGGAGCTTCTATTTATAAGCCAGCCTGAAAAACGAACCGTTATGAGCTTCTGCGGGATGACCGGACGCTCCGGTCGTGATGACCGGACGCTCCGGTCAGTTCAACCCGCGAACCAGTTTTCAAGTGATGACCGGACGCTGTCAGGGTCCGGTCAGTACCGACCGGACGTGTCCGGTCGCTCTTGGATGCTTACTGTAAACGACCGAACGCTGGATACTCAGGGTCCGGTCACACTGACCGGACGCGTCCGGTCACTCTTTCCCAAGTCTGGACCCTTACTGGAGTCGACCGGACACTGGCCCTCAGCGTCCGATCACACCAGACTTGATCTTCACGGTCAAATGAACTGATCGGACCCTGCGGCCAGCGTCCGGTCGCACCGGAGCCAGCGTTCGGTCAGTATTTGACCCTCCATTCACTTCCAACTTCCGAACATATGTGAATGAAGTTTGCTCCAAAGGATCTTAGGCATTCATAGGAGCTACCTAGAGCTAGTTTTAACAAGTGTGCACCACACCTAACTCACTAGACTCAACTAGGTCAAGCTACCCGTTCATACCCCCCTTCATAGTACGGCCAAAGAAAAAAAAACAAAGTCCTAAACTACTCTAAGTGTCTCTCCAACTCCGTTGACACTTAGAACTAGTTATCCTTAACCTTATCGTCCAACCTTTGAAAACCGAAACGATTTCCATCGTAGGGGCATGACAACCTCGATTGCCCAATCGATCTCTATTACCATGACCTAACTTAATTGTCTCTGCAAAACACACGTTAGTCATAGTAATCTTGTATTGACATTAATCATCGAAATCCAACTAGGGGCCTAGATGCTTTCAATCAAAAAACACATGCAACACGGAGAAACATCAAGGACGTACAAAACAGCAGAGGGATGGGTTCTATGTGCAGGCTGCTCCAGCCCTGGGCCCATCACCTTCAAGCTCACCGGAGGAAGGAGGGAATAGCATCCCAGAGCTCATCGAAACCCTGGCTACCATTGTGTCCCTCAGATCCAGAGGATGAGAAGAAGGACGAGGACTTAGATCTAGAGGTGGAGGAGGAGGAGGGCTCAGATTCAGAGAAGGACCGACCTACCTCATCGAAGCCGTCGTGGACCGACCTACCTCGTTGGAGCCATCACCGTTGGCTTTGTCTCCGGTGGGGGAGTGTGGCAGAACTGTTCGAAATAACACGCTTTCGGATGCGCTTGTCTTCCACTAGACACTAAGCACCCTAAAAATTAGCTACATCGGATAATTCTGTCAAGCCCACCCTAAGGGAGAACTCGAAACAATCCATGTTTTACTGCTATAATCTAATAATGAGTACGAGCTTACAACACTTAATCCATTTCATACAACAAGAGTTCTTAAAAATTATTTATTACAATACCAGAGTTCAGAGTGCGGTAATTAAACAGCGGAATGGAAATAAACATCTAACGAAAATGATACAGGAATCTGTCTGTGCCCACCAGAAGAATCCTCCACATAAGAGCTACTCCTCAAGCTGCACCTGCAATAGGGGTAAAACAAACCCTAAGTACATAATGTACTCGTAAGACTTACCCGACTAGTGGGAATAGTTTCCCGACTCCAAAGAATATGATAGGTAATATGGATTTGCTGTTTTCTTTTTATTTGCGAAAAGCATCACTAATAGTTCATCCTTACAGTTAAGTTTTATTAGCAGTCATAATTACTTCATTAGCTAACCATTCTAGGTAAGCACCTGTTCTACTTTTAAGCAAGGGTTGAGCCATCAGAACCATTTTACTATCTTTCATCTTCTAGTTCTTACTACGGTGCTAGACCATAGTCGTACCGTCTCACGAAAACGGTGATTCGTGAACCAATGTATCCCAGCTGGGTACCCCGAAACACATGCCCCATTTGTACCGTGGCCACAAACAAGACCAACTCATTCCACTCCTGTCATGGGGTCCAGATCCCCGTCCAAACTTGGACTTCAAGCCTCCACATTTAAGATCCGGTCTTAGTATGGTGCTTAGACCTTCACCTATCTCCGCCTCCAATAAGTCGGTTTGGAAAGAGCCAAAACTCACGACAAGAGCATAACGAGCCTTTCCGCTCCCATAAGCAAGCATGTGTTTAGGAAAAATAAGTATGTGACCTGACTACCATCTACAGCAACAGACGATCCGTAATCGACATGAACAGGAAAAACAGTATAACCAAGCTAAGCCTCGATGGCCACGGGACACGACCTGTTACACCCACCAATACCCATACCATATCCCTGCTCTATCTTCATTTTGTCCTTTCATCATTTTATCATTAGAGTAATTATAATCACCTATTGTGAGTAACGATAGATTACTCACGCTACTGAAAGCATAAGCATAGCAGCTACTCGAACATGTACTAGTAGGACTCATAGAACAGTTATATCTATGCATATGGTTTTCATAAAATTCCTATAACGTAAATGCACATCACGCATATATATATATATATATATATATATATATATATATATATATATATAGTGATTATCAAAAATAAGAGTTACATACCGGGGCTTGCCTTGGACAGGCGCGGTGTCAACTGAGTCAGTCAGTAGCGGCTCCGGGACATCCTCCTGCACGAGAATCTCCTCCTCATACTCCTCGACGATCTCCTCGAACTCGTGATCACCGGTGGTCATAATCTCCGTCAACTCGTTCTCTACATGCATGCGATGATGATGCAACACTTAGCATTTATGCAACAGCAACACTTAAAATAAGAATACACATACTAAGCTACTAAGCTAGCTCTAATGAGTAAGATACTAAGCTAACTATCATCTTCATCAAGCAAAGTGTTGGGTTCAACTAACAAACACCTAGCTTTATAAATGAAGGATATATCTTTATTTCTACTAATGATTTAATGTATATTGAAACAAAGAATATTTAACTACCCTAATGCTTAGTCTATTCTAAAGCTACAAAAAATACAGTGAGCACATAATAATACAATGAAGCTACCATAAAAATTTTAGAACTAAAGATATCACCAATTTACCATAAAAATTCCTACAATATTTAACCTAATAATATTAAGCACTCTCAAATGATTTAATAGCTCCCGGTATCAACATGTATATATATGAACTAAATACACTGACAGATAGAGCACAATTTTAGAAACCTAACAAAATTTGTTTTATAATTTTTAGACACCTATATGATTTTATATGACTTACCAAAGATCAGCTCAAAAAATAAATTAGAAAACTATTTCTAATTCCTTATGAAAAAGAAAAACGAATTCTCCCGCGCGGCCCACGCGACACATCGCGCGCGCGCGAGCGCACGGCGGCCCACGGTGCCGCCCACGCGGAGACGGCCCGTGGCGGGGAAATCTCGCGCGCGTTGATATTTTTGCAAAATAGACTTTGCACTTCTCCCGAATTACAACTAACTACTAACATTATTTCCCCTCTCTCAAACCTTCTCACTTAACCCCCTGATTTTTCTCTAATTCACCCACGCGCACCCTAGGCAACTCAGTGCACGGCTACGCGGTGAGCGGCGGCACTGAGCGCCTACACCGGCCACCTAGGACTTGCACAGGCCCACCTAACGGGTCGATCACCATCTCTGACCTAAGCGGCTACGCTAAGCGGCGGCGAGGGGTGGCGTGACGTGCTGGAGCAAGCTGCAACGACGCGCGACCATCCGCTACGGCGGCGCAACTGCCTCGGCGATCTAGAGCACCTAAGAATCTTACTGGCTAGCGATGGAGCATTAGTAGACTACCATGGACCTATCCGAGGTGACGGCTGGGGTGGAGGATGGCGGAGGAGGGCTGGCCATGTGCGGCCGAGCCATACGACGACGCACCGCGGCGGCACAGTCATGTCAATGACGAAGGGGAGGCGGTTGCGGTTCGGCTAAGGTGCGCAGGGTGGAGAGGGAGGCAAGGTGAAGCTAGCGGTGCAAATGAATTGGCTCGGGAGGGACGGTAGGAGGGCTACCCACATCCACGGCCGAACGTGGCCTTATCGGCACGGCGGCGGAAGAAACTTCAAATTGGGGCTTTGCCGGGCATGGTTCAAGGCTGGGTAGTGTCGGGCAGCAAGAGGACCTGATGGTGAAGCCGTAGATACGATGAATTGAATGGAGGTGATCATTCGCTGGGTAAATTGGATGGTGCGGCTCGTGGCGACGACAGAGGGAGAAAGAGAAAGAGAGAGACGGGGCGTGGCAGGTGGGCTCGGCTCGTCCTCGCCTTGGCGGGATGCGGTCGACGTGAACTTGGAGGCACGCGCGTATACGCTATGGACAAGCACACGCGTCCCGGACCGGCATGGCCCACGCGGCCGCAATGTCTTAAATGACAAGGCGATGGCGAGCCCAGCCACGTGCGTAGAGGGTACAACAGACAGGCGTGGACGCGACGACGATGCGACGACAGCGGCAGCGTCGCGGTGTGAGGCGGGTCGGCAGCGCAGCGAGGCAGCAGTGCGCGGACGCGACGACGAGGTGATAGCGCCGGCAGTCGCTTCGTCATGGCGCGGGGCGGGCGGCGGCTGCTCTACGCGACGGGGCCAGCGGCAGCCGGGCCACAGCCAGACCAGAGGCAGCCACGGCTGGCCGCGCGCGGCAGCGCATGCATGCGAGACCAATGCGGCGACGCCGAGCACCCGAGCGTGGTGACCACGCCCACGCGGTCAACCAGCCCGAAACCGAGTCGTGCACGAATTTTAAAGCGTCCAAAACAACTAAACGGTTGCTTCTGGAGCCAAACCATTTTCACCATGCTTAAGATGGCATATGAGACTACCACATCGAGCTATAACACTACACCACCCCTTAACCCAATCTCTCAAAATAATTTACTAAACATAACAATATCTAGCTGTTGACAGACTTGGAAATTTTCTAAGTTTCTGAGCTGAACATGATTTTAATTTGCAATTTGTAAGCTAGTAAAAATATTAGCTAGTAATATCATTTTTCGACAGCAAGTATTTCACTATCATCTATAAAGTTTGTACTTCAAACTTTATTTAAGTATCACACACATATTCTATAGTATTTTTGCTTAATAAAAATTAGTTTTAAACCCTACATGATATACATGAACTATTGAATCAACTTTCGTTTAACATTTTTATTAGTCATTTTAAGTTACAAGAAATTTATCTACACACTCTATTATATGCATTAACACATAAACATGATACTCATGACATATTTTAGTAAATGATTTACAGCATGTTCGCTTGTTGGTTTCAGCCAGAGCTTATCAGCCAGCCAACAGTATTTTCCTCTCACAACAAACCAGCACCAGCCGGACTTACCAGCTGGTGGGTGATGAGCAGGAGGCGGGTGCGGATGGCGGGGATCTGCACGGTGTGCCGGAGGGCAGGGAGAAGCCGACCAGCACCGGCAGCAGCAGCAACAACAACGTCTGCAGCGTGTGCCATGAGCCCTGGGCCTCCTCCGGTGCGCATCGCATTTGGTACCAACCATACCCGCCCGACATTGTTGCTACCACTACCAGTTCTTGCTTCGTTTTGGGGGGCTTTAGTGTTTTGTGTGTACTACTATACCACCCTACCTGCTCAACCTGCTTCTTCTACTTGGGGTAAAGAACAGTGTACGACAGATTAGTAGTACATATATTGTGCTCTGCATGCTGCTCCATCTCTCGATCAATTTGGTTGGTTGCATTTGCATTTAGTCAGTCAGTGTCGATCTTTTGCTGAAATTAATTAATACTAGATTGCATTCAAGCAAACCTTTTTTTTTCTAAACAAAAAGAAAGAGAGAAAGAAATGGAAATCAATCAGCAGTGTTTTGTTTGTTAGTACTACTACTAGTAGTAGTAGCCTAGTAGGAAATTTCAATGGATGTAATCAATCCTTGGCCTGCTGCAGCTGCATCCCGTGTGGGCATGCGTATGGCAGATCCTGCCTGGAGCTATGGCCTATGGCTGGCCCGATCCCAATCCAGATCCACAACCAGATCATCAGGCACGCCTGCTGCTGCTAGCCTGTTCGGTTGGCTGGTTCGTATCGTTGCTGGTTCGTGAATAAGTACTGCTGACTGATTTGTGTGAGAGAAAAATACTGTTTCAACTAAAAATTTACTATCATTTACAACAAGCCACAGCCAAACGAAAACGAACGGGCTGAAGGTACGTAATTCGCCTTCATTCCCCAATTGAATGAAATCCACCGAAATTAAGATGCCTCCGGTCCTTTATCTATCTAGTATCTTTTCTATCTGTTTCGTGTTTCCTAGAGATGGATTAATTGGAACTGACAGCGGCTGTCGATCAATCTTTATTTTTTTGCACTTTGCAGTGCCTGTGGTGTGGACAAGAGTTCAGGCGCGACGACATGATCAACCTGTACGGGGCAACGGAGAATCTGTTGGAACAACAGCAGGTTTGTTGCTTGATTTCCCTAGCTAGCTTCCTCTTGCATTACATTACATTGCTTGTTGTTAAGTTTTCCTTTCCTACATACATGAATGGGAATCGGGAACACGTTCGTTCGATCACCGTACAGGTTGCAACGGAGGAGGAGGAGGAGGAGGAGGAACAGCAAGAGGAAGAAGAGGCACGGGCGCATGACGAGGCTGCAGCGATGGAAGCAGACGAGGCGGCGGCACGGCAGTGGCAGCAGCAGGCGGGTCATGGGCACGACCTGCAGGAGGCTGCAGTGGACGCCATAGCCTGGATGAACGAAGCTGCAGACGTAGCTGTAGCTCGGAGGAACCCGAACGCCGAAGTAGCAGCAGCAGCAGCAGGCTTTTCGTGGGGAAACGGAGCCGTAGCCTGGAAGCGCATCGGGCTGGCTTGGAGGATCGATGCGCCTCTGGTAGCCGACGTCGCTCCAGAGGATGGGGTTGGAGATGGAGCCGTGGCGGAGGCAGCAGGTGCTC
Organism: Miscanthus floridulus; assembly: GCF_019320115.1. Classification (NCBI taxonomy): domain Eukaryota; kingdom Viridiplantae; phylum Streptophyta; class Magnoliopsida; order Poales; family Poaceae; genus Miscanthus; species Miscanthus floridulus. The sequence continues at coordinate 202,408,972 of NC_089580.1, read as the reverse complement.
CGGCGGGTAGCAGCAGCGTGGCCGTGGAGTTGGGCTTCGAAATTCTCGTCTTCATCGTGGCGGCTCTGCTCTGCCTCATCATGTGATGAAAATGGAATTCATGCACGCATTCAGCTAGCTCTACCTGTCGTAAGCACTGTTGTCTACTGCTACTAGCTTGTATACTAATACAGGAGTATGAGTATCATACTGTACCAGACTTGGCACGATGATGGTAACTAATAAGTGTGGTTGCACTGGATGAAGCTTAATCAGTAGTATTATTATTATAAACTACGTATTCTCTCTCTCACTGGCTAAAGGTGCATTTGATTGAAGGGCAAGGACCCAAGGTTGATGGATACGTGTATCTATGGATGTCTAGATGTGGTTATCCATGCTGTGTGTTTGGTTGGATGGATAGGGAAAACTATTTTTATGTTTGGTTGGATAGATACCACGAGACGAGTTATTTTTATGTTTGGTTTCATGGACGATAATAGCCATATTGATTATGTCATATGGGACCCACTTATCATTTATTTAATTTTTGTCACAACATAATTATATGAGATCCAGGTTTTACTCAAGACTAGAGCCTCTAAAAGCTAAAAATATTGTACGATAGACATGATAAGATGAAGATAAATACGAGTGTCCAGTGAGACATGATAAGATGAAGATAAATACCAGTGTCTAGTGATGTGGTCCATTCACATCTTCCATGTCCTCGTCAAGCTATCGATGTGAATAAGATGAAAATACAATTGCAAAGTCATGGTCCTCTTCATTTTGAAGAACCTATAGCTGAGTACATCCATGAATCCATCATTCATTGGAATAGAAATTAATAATTAGAACAAGAAAAATGAAATCTGAACTCATATGTACCACTGGCTCAGAAGTCAGAACTGAAGAGGGCCGGAGGGAGGGAGCAGAGTAGCAGGCCGGGCGGGAGCAAAGAAGGGCGATCGGGAGGGCGTTGACGGCTGCCGGGCGCCGGCTGCCCCTGGCCGCGTGGCCTTCTCCGTCCGCAGCAGGGGGAGGGGCAGGGGCGGACCTGGGCGCTGGGGGCTGGCCGCTTGGGGCATCGACAGTGGGCAGTGGCGGCCGGCGCAGGCTGCGCGGCGGCGGCGGCGGGCGGTGGCCGCCTGACGGCCTGAGCCTCGACGGTGGTGGTGTGGCCTGGCTAGCTAGCCGCCTGGGCGCCGGCGCATCCTATCGATCGGGGAGAGGGCGCCGGACCGCGCGGAGCCGCGGATGGGGGCAGGGGCTCGTTCTCGGTAGCTCACGAGAGGAATGGGCTTCATTTGAACACTATATGGGCTATAGAGTGTTAGTGGCCCAATGAGTATGGCCTGGGCCGCAGATCCGCCCCATTGCTGCCATGTGAGCAAGAGCCACGGCATGCAAAAAGTGAATGCGCTTGGCCGCAAGTTTTGTGGTGGCAACTTTATCCACCATAATCAATCAATATTACATATGCCTAGTCGTCGCATCCATATTGTCACCGAGCCAAACACATACAAATTTTGGTCCTAGCCGTCCTATCCATGTTGTGATCGAACCAAACACATACAAATTTTTGACCGCCATAATCATCCATGGTGGATATCCCGCGAACCAAAGGCACCTTAAGTGGCCAGGACTATATATATAAGAGTCCTTATTAATTAGGCAAATTAAATTAGATTAAATTGCTTGGACATCATGCATGCATACTTCATGTATTTTCATTAGACGGTATTAGAATCTAATGCGTAATGAATTGAAACTCATTTTATCTCTCTCCTTATAATTCCTATGGTACACCATCATTTTCTCCTGATGTCCCTCCTCGTTAAATGGTAATGAAACTCTTAGGACCCATTTATTAGATTGTAGGATTGGTAAAGGAAAAGTACAGGGATCAAGATTCCTACAGGGATCAATTTATAATTAAGTGTGGTTGCACTGGTATGGTTAACTACTAGACTTGTCACGATGCCCATTGGAGTATCTTTTTCCTTGGGCTGGGATATTATATTTTTGATAAAATTTTGCCAAAAAAAATACAACCTTCGTCCTACACAATGGATTTCCTACAATGCTGTACATTATTATCTATAGTTAGTGGCAGTGACAAAAACAAAGTTTTGGCGCCATATATAGTTGGTTGGAGAGCAATATTCTCTAGCTATGAAGAAGCGCATCGCATCGCATAATTAAGTGGAGAGCCATCCTAGGAGCTAATCCTACAGTTGCAATAGCATCAGCTGTCTGCTCCATCCGCCGTCGTCGTGTCCAGCACAAGCACAGCAGTCTGCTCCATCCGTCGTAATGACATGCTATTGCAGTTTGATAACACAGTTGTCGATAGAATATCGTCGGCAGGCCACCGAGAGGTATCCCGTGATGGTAGATTGATCGGCAGATGAGCGTGTAATCAAGAACAAGAAGGCAACAGAGACACACGAGTTATACAGGTTCAGGCCATCAGTATGACGTAATACCTTACTCCTGTGGTCTGTTGGTTTGTATTAGCTATCGTATGATTTGCCATGATTTCGTAGGGGGTCCCTGCCCGCCTTATATAGTCCGGGGGGGCAAGGTTACAAGACGGTTAGATCTGAGAGATAACCGGAAAGTAATAACAGATTACAAGAAACACGGGATCGTGCATATCCTATCAGACTACGTGACATCTTCCGGATATCCTTCCCATGCCTTGCGGGAGGCGCCGAGCATAATTGTGCCCCGCAAAGCTCCTTCTCGTGGGCTGGACCGCCCCTGGAGGCGTAGCCCATGTGGCCTGCCGTGGGTATCCGGGGTCATACCCCCCACAGCTAGTCCCCGAGCGCCTTGTATCCGTTGAGCAACGCCGTCTTGAACTTTCCTGAGCAGGTGCGAACAAAAACCGAGCTGTCCAGATCATGGTCCGACCACCATAACAAATCGCCGATCAGTTGTGAGCAGTTGCCGAGCAGCGTGCACCATCGCCGACCAGTGTGTTCCGAGCAGGCTTGTCATAAGGGTGTAAGGAGCTCAATTTCAGAATTGAAAATTCCCGCGTGATAAAATGAAGTGTGCCCACTTAGAGTCCGACCACGAGGTTAAAGAAATCTTGGTTTAACTTTTAGAGGCTCGGAGTCTTTCGAAAAAAACAAACACATTCGCCGCGAGGTGAAGTGTGCCCACTTAGTCCTCGAGCCTGACAGTAGGTGACGTAGTCAAGTGGTGCCAGGCTCAGAAAATATTGAACCAGCCGAGCAGGTTACCAGTCCCCGAGCGTAGTCTCGAGATGAAAAACAAACACATTCACCGTAAGGTGAAGTGTGCCCACTTAGTCCCCGAGCCTGACAGTAGGTGACGTAGTCACGTGGTGCCAGGCTCAGAAAAAAGTAATCCATCCGAGCAAGTAGCCAGTCCCCGTGTGTCGGGCGTAGATATCGGATAAATCAAACCGTGGAGAAAAAATCGGAGTAATGGTTGTGCAGCATCGGGTGCTGAGCCTCATTAAATTGCGGAGAAATTGTGAATATTTGTCGGCGATAAATGAGCGACGTGGGCTACTGTTGCGTGATAGCCCAACTTGCGGCCCATTAAACCGCCTTGGTGGAGTCGAAATAGCGCTAATGGCGAGAACGGATTCCAAAAACCCTCAGGCGCAATGAAACCCTACGCAATTAAACCGCCTTGGTGGAGTCGAAATAGCGCTAATAGCGCTAAGTGCTTTATAACCGCGCCGCCACATACATCGTCTCCTACCTCACTCAGTTTGCCTTTCTTCCTTCCTTCGCAAACCCTACGCTCCACATTCCGCACCATCGCGAGCACTCGCCTCCAACCCAGTTCCAATCCGAAGAAAATGGCGCCGAAAAAAGGAGCCGCAAAGCCGAAGAAAGTGGCCACCGGAGCCAGCCGCGACGAGGAGTGGGTGCCGTCAAAGACGTCGGCGGCGGATCTCGATAGGATGGTGGCGGCGGGCGTTCTCCCAGACCGCCTCACTGCTGGATGGCGGCCGGCTAGTGGTGAGCCCTTCCTGACACCACATACTGATGAGGCTGTAGTATTTGAAGAATATTTCTGGCGAGGATTAGGGTTTCCTGTCCACCCCTTTCTAAGGGATCTTATGGAGTTTTGGGCAATTAGCCTCTGTAATCTGCATCCCAACACCATTCTGTAAGTTTCTATCTTTATCCATTTCTACGAGGCGTTTCTCGGTGTTCTTCCACACTTCAACCTCTTCAGGCACCTGTTCTGTCTGAAGAAGAAGGGGGTAGCAATTCCAAGGTGGTCGGCGGTGTGTACCTGCAACTCAGGGATGGGATGGCCAGCGAATATATCAGCGTACCGCTAAATACCTCCCTTAAAAGTTGGAATGCTAGATGGTTCTATATCAAACAAAGTCACCCAATGATTCAATGCGACGTCCACCACATCCCGGTTAATCATATTAACTGGTCGGAGAGACCCAACAATGCTGAGATGGAGCAGGTAATGGAACTGCTGGACTTGATTAAGGGCGTTGAGCTTAGGGGTGAACTGGTGGCGGCTAGCTTCATAGTGTGGCATGTTCAGCCCTGCAAAGAGAGGGCCCACCCGGCATTTGACTATAAAGGTGACAACGACGGTACCCGGGAAAACACAGACCGTCTGACGAAGAAGGAAGTGATAGATTGTGCCATGGATCTATTTACTTCCAATGTCTCATTCAGCTGGCCAAAAGGAACGAAGGCTTTCAACTACACCAATCCACCTCCTCAGGTAACCATTTCGCTTCGCGTCGATCAGGCATTAATTGCCGAGCATAGGACTGACTTATTTATGAAAAGATCCATTCGCAGGATAGGGCAACATACTTTTTAGACGTGCCGAGAGCCGATTGGGTGAAAGGGGTGGACATTCGGCAGCCGCTACAGCCCGAAGAGGAGGAGCGGAGCTCCTCGTCGGATAGTCCATCCCCAGTATCGGAGAAGATTCGCGGGAAAAGGCCGGCAGTAGATGAGCCGATCCAAAAGAGGAGGAAACCGCAAGCTCTCATGCACACAAAGCAGGCAACATCTCTCTTGGTGAAGACCGAACAGTTCGACCATGAAGAACCGCTGTGCTGGAGTGGTCGGATGATGACGAGGACCAGTCAGTGCTTCCGCCGAGCACGAAGGAGGCATCGGCAGACGCTGAAGCTCTCAAGCAGCAAGAAAGGGAAAGTTATGTTCGAGCAACGATGGAAATCCCGGCAACACAAACTACCGGAGTCCCCGAGCAACAAGAGGGGATAACCGCAGAACCACGCACAGAAGGTGGGGCCCCCGGGCGGTGAGAAGAGCAGCAGTCCGCTGTAGAGGCGCAGGGGTCCTCCCATCGAGCTGACCAGGCAGTCGCGCCAGGGGGATCAAGCAGGCATCGCTGATTCAAGAAAATCAATCAAAAGACCAAACCGTAAGTATATTTGCCTTGGAGTAATAATATTGTTCCTTGATTTCTCTTGGTTACTGACAAGCCGACATTACGCAGAGCAACACCGAGGCCCGTGACCTCAGAAGAAAAAATGACAACTGCTCCCGGTCGGGAGTCCCCGAGTGCTCGACGAACAGAGGATGGGCCAGCCACTGCTGCCAGCATTCCTAGCGATGGTGAATCATTGGCGCACATGACAGGCGCATCGGTGACCGCGACCGAGACTATGACTAAAAAAGTTGATACTTTGGTAGCGGAAACTGCAGCTGTTGTTGATGCGCCGAAGGCTATGGATGCAACTCCGCCAATGGCCGAGGAGCAAACGTCGTCACCCACGGGGATGTCGGGAGTGGTCGGCACAGCAGGCCAACCACAGAGCCCCCCAGTGGTGCCCCATGCGACGACGGAAGAGGACGAGGTTGTGGAGATCGAGCATGCCGCACCTAAACCCCAGTCCGTCCGAATTCTCTGAAAACACGGGGAAGAGGTAGTAGTTGTTGAAGAGGAAGACACCACCAGGGAAATAAAGAGGTTGAAAACCACCGTTGCTGGAGTAATGACTCAAATCGAGGTTAGTACCTCACCTAGAACACTGATATATGTTGTTGGAGATCAAGGTTTATCTTTTGTCATGTTAATCCACAGGGGATAGCTCGAACAGCCGATCAACGGCACCAACTGATGAAGATGATGGAGCCCCTCACCGAGGAGAACAAGATACTCCGGGAAGCGTTAAGTCTTTCGGAGAAGAGTATTCAGAGGGCCCAGCGCGAGCGGGACCTTGCGGAGTCGAACTCGCGGGACCTTGAACATCAGAAGGAGGTTCTGTCCGAGCGACTAACGACTGCATCCGAGCAGCTAAAGAAGACGTCTGAACAACTGGCGACTGTATTCGAGGAACTAAAAAATATGCCTGAGTAGTTGGGCAAGAAAAACGGAGAACTAAAAAATAAAACTGAGCAGCTCGACCGAAAGTGCCAGCAGTTCGAGGATGTATCCAAGCTGAAATCCGGTATTCCTTTTCACATAATGTACTTTGCAGTAGTTGGCCGTTCGTTTTTTTTAAACAGTTGATTTTGCAGAGCGAGATGCAGAACTCAACCAGCTTCGCCAAACTGTCGAGCAAATCCGACAAGAGAAAACGAAAGAGTCAGAGCGAGCAGATAAACTGGCTGAAGAATTGAAAGGTAGGTACCCCCTGATCGGAAGTAATGTCGTAATACTTTGTTGTCGTGACGAACCGTTGTAATTCTTGTAGATTATCGACATAAAACCAAGGCGCAGTTCGATGCGCTGGTGTAGGAAGCCAAAGTCCAGAAAGATAACTTCAACACTATAACTACCGCAATAAAACTAGTACTCGACTGCATCGACGTTGAACCAGCGCCCCGTCCTGACAGCAGGCAGCAAGGGCCAGACACCATCATTCAAAGATGCAAGGCAGCGTGGGAGAACTTCAAAAACTTCAACCGCGATGCCGTTTTGACCGCCGCTACTCATGCCCTTGCAGTGGTTCGGTCCCATTATCCGTCCATCGACATCCAGTCGATAGGTGGTGGGTTCACCAATAGGCTTAGCGATGCGTAAACCCAGCAGCTAGAGGATGACATTGAGGATGTAGCAAAAATTCTTGTCGGCGATATAGACCTGTTTGGCGAAACAGAAACTACCGGCAAAGCTTAAGAAACTGCCCGGATATTGTCGTCTGTAACACTTTAATTAACCTGGCGATGAAGAATCATTGTATTTACTTCCTGATGCAGTTATGCATAAGTAGTGTTTGATCAGTTAGTTTTCACTAAACTTGACGCCTTAGCTAGGCCGTAATCCGTAACGCGTAACGCGGAGCTCATGCGTATTTTGGAAAAACAAGCGTTATCACAAGACCGTAGCCTACCATCCAACACGCAGAGCACGGAGCTCATAGCACGTTTGGTGGGATGTTGGACCCTTGGTGTCCTCCGGAGTTCTCATTGCAAAAAACATGCTGTTCAGCAGCCAACTTGAGTAACTTGGCGAGAAAAATAGTTCAAGTGGCGTCCGAGCAGTTAGTTCATGCCTGAAATCTAGGCCTTGACTAGCCTGTAGTCCATAACGTCGAGCGCAGAGACCCTGACACTTGTAGGATGAACAGGCGTGACCAAGGAACCGCAGCCGACCAACCGTAACACAGAGCGTGGAGCCCCTAAGCGCGCGTAGGATGTAGTCGAAGACTGGGTCTTCTCCATAGAAAACAGAAGGAAAAAACGTGTGCTGCTCGAAGATTGGCTAGCTATGTTTTGAAATTTGGAGCGAAAAATCGTTGTCGTTTTTGGTAGAAAAACCTGTGTGATCCAGAGAAAACATAGTAGGCGATTTATGGAGAAATCGTACTCGGCGAATTGGAGAAATCATGTTCGGCGATTTTTGGAGTTAACGTGTTCGACGAATTGGAGAAATCGTGCTCGACGATTTGGAGAAATCATGCTCGGTGATTTGGAGAGATCGTGCTCGGTGATTTGGAGAGATCGTGCTCAGTGATTTGGAGAGATCGTGCTCGGCGTTTTGGAGAGATTATGCTCGGCGATTTGGAGAGATCGTGCTCGGCGATTTGGAGAGATCGAGCTCGGTGATTTGGGCGTACTTGGCGAGCGTATTGGAGGCCGTCATGGAGTGGCGTATAGCCCGCTAACGGTAAGTGAAGCTTATGATGAAGGAAAAAATGGAGAAAAATTATGGAGACCTGAACTTTATTAATATTAAGGTAAAGAATAGATATCTATGTTATTTCAGGGGTAGAAACGTATAAGGTGCTCTATGTGCCAGGAGTTGGGAACATCGAGTCCATCTAAGTCGCATAAGCGATAAGACCCTGGTCGAGTAACACCTTTTATGACGTAAGGGCCCTCCCATGGTGAAGACAGCTTGTGAAGCCCTTCGGTTTTTTGTTTCCGACGTAAGACGAGGTCGCCGATCGTGAACGAACAACCTTTGACATTACGGTTGTAATACCTCCGCAGACCTTCGATTACTTGGATGTATGAACGCAAGTAATCAGATGTTCTTCCTTGGCCCGATCAAAGTCTTCTGTCCGAACAGCTGCGGCTTGGTCTTCATCATAGTTTTCTACTCTGGGTGCTCGGAATGCAATATCCGCTGGAAGTATGGCCTCTGAGCCGTAGACCATAAAATATGGAGATATGCCGGTACTGTGACTAGCTTGAGTGCGCAGTCCCCAGACCACAGCTGGTAGTTCTTTGAGCCATCTGCCCAGATGCTTTTCTTCTTTTTGATAGAGCCTTTTTTTAAGGGCGTCGAGGATCATACCATTGGCTCGTTCGACCTGGCCGTTAGCTCTAGGATGAGCAACGGAAACGTATTTAACAGAGGTGCACCGTTCTTCACAGAAGTCCCAAAAATGATGGCCGATAAAAGTGGTCCCGAGGTCGGTGATGATGCTGTTCGGGAGACCAAATCTGTGTACGATGTCTTCAAAGAGCTCGACTGCTTTCTTAGCAGTAGCTGCGATGAGTGGTTTGTACTCAATCCACTTGGAGAACTTATCAATGGCGACGTACACATACCGGAAACCTCCTAGCGCTGGTTTGAAAGGTCCGATCATATCCAGTCCCCAGCATGAGAATGGCTAGGAAGCTGGGATGGTCTGTAGTTCCTGTGTCGGCACATGTATTTGCTTGGCAAAAAACTGACAACCCTCACATCATTGAACGAGATTTTCCGCATCGGAGATGGCCGTGGGCCAGTAAAAACCTGCTCGGAAAGCTTTGCCGACCAGTGTTCTCGAAGCCGCATGATTGCCACAGGAGCCAGAGTGAATTTTGGAGAGTAGCTTCACACCATCGTCTTGGATGATGCACTTCTGCAGTATCCCTTCCTTGGCACTTTTCCTCATCAAGCTGCCATCTACCAACACATAGTGCTTACTTCGGCGAATTAGTCGTTCGGTTTCGATTTTGTCGGCGGGTACTTCGCCGTTGGAGAGGTATTTGATGAACTGTTCCCTCCAATCGGCGACCTGCGAAGGTATCGTGAGTACCAACTGCTCGGCAGGGGGTACTCCTATAACTTTCTTATCTTCTTTAATGGATGGTGTCAAGAGGTCCTGAACAAAAACCCCCGCCAGAGCCGCGGCGCGAGAAGATCCTATCTTTGATAGCTGGTCGGCTATTTGGTTTTGATCCCGTACCATGTGGTGGTACTCGATGCCGTAGAATTTCCCTTCAAGCTTCCTGATTTTGGCGCAGTATGCGTCCATCTTCTCACTGGAACAGGACCAATCTTTATTGAGCTAATTGATAACCAGCGCAGAATCCCCGTATACCATGAGGCGTTTGACGCCAAGCTCGACGGCTATACGGAGGTCGTGGAGACATGCTTCGTATTCCACGGCGTTGTTGGAGACCGAGAAATGTATGCGAAGAACATATCAAAGTTTATCCTTTGTCGGTGTGATGAACAGAATGCCTGCACCAGCACCATTGATATTAAGGGCGTCGTCGAAGTACATCACCCAGTGCTCAGGGCAAGTGGCGGAGATGGGTTCTTGGATTTCGGTCCACTTAGCGATGAAATTGGCAAGCGCCTATGACTTTACGATCGGTCTACTTCTGAAGTCAATGGAGTAGGTGCCGAGCTCAATGGCCCACTTGATGATACGACCATTGGCCTCTTTATTGCGGAGAATATCCCCCAGAGGGAACTCAGTGACCACGGCGATCTTGTAGTATTCGAAGTAATGTCGGAGCTTGCGTGAGGTGATCAAAATTGCATATAACAGCTTTTGCACCTGAGGATAACGAGTTTTGGGCTCATTAAGTACCTCGCTGATGAAATAGACCGGACATTGTACCTTGTAGGCGTGTCCAGTTTCCTCATGTTCGACGACAATAGCCGTACTGACAACTCGAGAAGTGGCGGCGATGTAAACCAGCAGAGTTTCATCTGGTCGTGGCGCTGTCATGATTGGAGGTTTTGTTAAAAATAATTTGAGCTGCTCGAAAGCTGTGTCTGCCTCCTCTGACTAAGAAAAAAGCTCGGAGGCCTTGAGGAGCTTGAAGAAGGGTAGCCCTTTTTCACCGAGGCGCGAGATAAATCGGCTTAACGCAGCCATGCAGCCTGTAAGCTTCTGTATATCCTTGACACACGACGGCCGTTTTATGTTGGTGATGACAGAGACCTTATCAGGGTTCGGTTCAATGCCCTGAGCTCTGACGATGTAGCCTAGCAGGATACCAGATGGAACTCCAAAGATGCACTTTGAAGGGTTCAGCTTCCATCGGTATTTGCTCAAGTTTGTGAAAGTTTCTTCAAGGTCAGCGATGAGTTTGTCGGTGGTTTTAGTCTTGACGACCACGTCGTCGATGTAGGCCTTGATGTTATGGCCGATCTGTTGGTCGAGGCATGTCTGGATAGCCCTTTGGTAGGTCGCTCCATCGTTCTTTAGTCCAAAGGACATAGTAGTGTAGCAGTATGCACCGAAAGGCGTAATGAAAGACGTTTTGACCTAGTCTTCCTTCTTGAGGGAGATCTGATGGTAGCCGGAGTAACAGTCAAGAAAGGAGAGCAATTCGCAGCCAGCGGTGGAGTCTACAACCTCGTCTATCCGAGGTAGGCCGAAGGGGTCTTTAGGGCAGTGTTTGTTAAGATCAGTATAATCAACACACATTCTCCATTCTTTATTCTTTTTCTTAACAAGAATAGGATTAGCTAACCAATCTGGATGATACACTTCTTTTATAAATCCGACAGCTAAGAGCCATTTTATTTCTACCCTAATAGCCTCATTTTTGTCCGGCGCAAATCGGCGAAGTTTTTGCTTGATCGGTTTAGCGGTCGGCGAGACATTCAAGGAGTGCTCGATCTTCTCTCGTTGTACCCCCGGCATATCTGTAGGTTTCCAAGCAAACATATCGGCGTTAGCACGTAGGAAGGAGACGAGCGCGCTTTCCTATTTGGGGTCAAGGTGAGCCCCAATTTTCATCGTCTTGGAAGGGTCGTCGAGGCCGAGGCCGATCTCCTTGACTTCCTTAGACTTGGCGGAGGCACGAGGAGGTTCTGGGATCTCCATGTCGTCAGCAGACGGCATCTTGGCTTTGGCGATCATGCTAGCCATCTAGATGGAGAGGTCGGTGGCTTCGGCGAGGGCGAGACTTTCTGTCTCATAGGCATAGGCGACGGAGAGGTTGGCCCGCAAAGACAGGACCCCTATGGGCGAAGGCATCTTTAACACCAAATACGTATAGTGCGGAATGGCCATGAACTTGGCTAGAGCCGGTCACCCCAGTATGGCATGATAGGCGGTGGCGAAGTCTACGACATAGAAGTTGATATGCTCCACTCGATAGTTGGTTGCCATGCCAAACTGTACTGGTAGGGTAATCTCCCCAAGCGGTCTGGATGCCCTACCAGGTACCACGCCCCAGAAGGAGGAGTCTAAAGGCGTAAGATCTGTTGGACCGAGGCTGAGCTCCCTTAGGGCCCTGGCGAAGAGTAGATTCAAAGCGCTCCCACCGTCGACGAGGACTTTTCTGAAGAGCACCTTCTGGACAGTCACGTCAAGGACGAGGGGAAAACGCTCTGTGTAGGGTATGTCCACCCACTGGTCGGCCTTGCTGAAGGTGATGGAGATTTCGGACCATGGGCGATAGCTGGGGTTGGTGGTAGTTTCTTCTGAAACGACAGCGAGCACTCGTCGGGCGGCGAGCTTCCGTTCCCTTCTGCTCTCGTTGGAGGCGAAACCCCCAAAGATGGTGGCGACCACCTTGTCGTGGTCCTAGAAGGCATTATTATTATTATCCCCAGGAGGTCGGCGTCCTCCGTTCCCGCCATTCTCGTCGTTGTACTTTTTCTCCTGGAACTCCTTAGCCAAACCAAGACAGTCCTTCATCTTGTGTTTGGCATTCTTGTGCAGGGGGCACGGTCCGTCAAGGATCTTCTTGTACTGCTCATCGTAGTTACGCTTTGCGCGCGGCTCATTGATGTTGGCAACAAAGTGATCTGGTCGGCGGCGGCGATTCTGACCAGCTTTGTATCCATCTGGCCGATCTCGTCCGCTGTCCCGATGGAAACTGCGGTCATCGTAGCGGCGACCGTTGTGTTGTCGGTCATCGTTGCGGTCGTCGTGGCGGCGATCGTTGTGCTGTTGGTCGTCATTGCGGTCGTCGTGGCGGCGAGGCGGGTGATTAGTGCCCGTATCTTCATTAAAACACACCTCCACTTCCTCGGTGTCGGCGTACTGGTTGGCAGTTGTGATCATCTCGCCGATTCTGGTAGGTGGCTTCCTGTTGAACTTAGAACGGAGTTCTCGGTGATGAAGTCCTCAGACGAAGGCGATGATGACTTCGGCTTCCGTGATGTTGGGAATAGAATTCCTCATCTCGGAGAAGCGTCTGATGTAGCTACGGAGTAGTTCGGATGGCTTTTGGGTGATGCGGTTGAGATCGTGCTTGGTACCCGGCCACCTGCATGTGGCCATGTAGTTGTCGGTGAAAACTCTTTTTAGATCTTCCCAAGATCCGATGGAGTCTGGGGCAAGGCTTGTGAACCAGCTCATGGCGGCTGGCGTGAGCATGGCAGGGAGATAATTTGCCATGACATTGGTGTCTCCTCCGGCGGCGCGGACAGCGGTGGCGTAAGCCTGCAGCCACTGAGTTGGATTCATCCTCCCTTCATAGGGCTCGACCCCGGTGATTTTGAAGCCATGGGGCCACTGGAGCGTTCGGAGCGCCCTGGTGAAAGCTAGGGGCCCTTCCGAGCTGTCGGGGCTGACATCGGCAGTATTGCCAGCGGCGATCGGCTCTAGAGCTGAGTCTGGGTTGCCGTACTCTTGCTCGTACTCCTAGCGACATCGTACTTCATCTTCATGGAGCCCGAAACGTCGTTGATCGATACGCCGTCGTGCATCCCGAAGGTTACTGAGGTGCACTCGGGCGTCCTGTTCGACCTCTTGGTCGTGCTGGCGATGATGCTCGGCGTGGTGGCCTCCAACTCCTCCCTGGGAAGGTAGTGACTGGTCGGCGAAGCGGCTTCGACTGGGACGGCGATTAGATCTAGGATCGGCTGATCGGCGGATCACGCTCGTGGAGCATGAAGGTCTCTGAACTTCTCGGATCTCATTAACTTGATAGTGTGCCGCTTTAAGCATAGCGGCGACCTTGGCGAGCTCGGGCGTCTGCGGTAGGTGAGCAAGTTCGTTGGCGGCCACGGCCAGATTGGCACTCGGAGTCTTGAAAATGTTGTGGCCGTCAACGCGGAGGAATTCTTCGTTGAGGTTGCGATGGAGGGGCCTTCCTTGTGAATCGAACTGGTTATCACGAGCGGCCTCGGCCATCGCAATGGCGTGTTCGTTATCACGTCGTTGCGCACGGTTGGCATTCCTGTTTTCATGGGCGGCGCGTTCCTCATCTGTTTCGCCGTTCCGAGGGGGGCTGTCGATACTGACGTTGATGATTGCGCCACCCCAGAAAGGCAGGAGAGGAGGTTGCTTGGTGAAGGTCTCGGCGAGGGGCTCGATGGAGCCTTGAGACTCAGAGTCCGGATTTTCCTCAAGGATAGTTTGGAGGGATGCTCCGGGACCCCGGCTGGCGTGCAGCATGTTGACGGTTGGTGGAAGCTGGTTGGCGAGCTGGTCGGCGATTTTGCCCCTCAGGGCGTCCTTATATGTAGCGGCGGTGTTGGTGAGCCCGAAGGGCAGGGCGGCGAGCCCTAAGGTTTCCCGAGCACTAAACACCGACAGATCGGGATCGGAAGGTGGTCGGTGCTGAACAAGGGTGTCCAGAGCCGACTCAGCAATGGAGAGGCAATCGGCGAGTTTCAGGCCGACCCGATCGATAGACTCGATCAGATCGTCATTGTTGACGTGCCTCATCCGATAGCGAGGAAGCGAGCGGCGAGTGGCTAATGAAGTCGACCCCGGAAGTGGCTCCGAGATTGGATCTGTAGTCGCAGGTGCGAGGGTGGTCGGCGCAGAACGGATCTGCACCGGCTCGAGAAGCTCTCCAACTCCGTCGGCGTTGATGACCCATGTGATGGATCCGACCGTGAAGATATGGCCGGGCTGCGGGAGGAACAAAGAGCCTGCGGAAAAAGCCATCTTGTTCGACAAGGAAAGAGCACGCACACCCCTACCTGGCGCGCCAACTGTCGACAGAATATCGTCGGCAGTCCACCGAGGGGTATCCCGCGATGGTAGATTGATCGGCAGAGGAGCGTGTAATCAAGAACAAGAAGGCAATAGAGACACACGAGTTATACAGGTTCAGGCCGTCAGTATGACGTAATACCTTACTCCTGTGGTCTGTTGGTTTGTATTAGCTATCGTATGATTTGTCATGATTTCATAGGGGGTCCCTGTCCGCCTTATATAGTCCGGGGGGGGGGGGGGCAAGGTTACAAGACGGTTAGATCTGAGAGATAACCGGAAAGTAATAACAGATTACAAGAAACACGGGATCGTGCATATCCTATCAGACTACGTGACATCTTCCGGATATCCTTTCCATGCCTTGCGGGAGGCGCCGAGCAGAATCGTGCCCCGCAAGGCTCCTTCTCGTGGGCTGGACCGCCTCTGGAGGTGTAGCCCATGTGGCCTGCCGTGGGTATCCGGGGTCATACCCCCACAACAGTAGAATGCAGTTCTTAATGACAAAGTTTTTTTTTCTAGAATTGCATTTTTGTTTTTTAGATCCATGAAAATTTGTTGAGATTATGTTTGTTCTGTACTTCTGTGTGTAATCTTTCAGGCCACATTTGCTAGTATGCATTTCTCTTGCATGTGCCGCTCCATCAAGTGACCTTATGGTGGCTTCCTTCCGGCCCAAAGTTGATCCATCAGGAGATGAAGCTGCCGCATCTGAAGTTTATCTATCACAAACGCCTACGCGGTCTGGCTCGGGGAAATCAGGGTACCACGCCCTAATCCGGAGGACAGATAACGCGTCCTTCACTAATGCATGCTATGCCCATGCCAACGTGAGCGAGTTACGCATGTAGAAATCGGCAATCATACCTTACGGAGACAACCAGCACCTCTTTCGCCTATGGCGACGAGTCGCTGCGTGGGGTTCCGGACATGGCAGCTGCCTTCGTTTGGGACCCATGCTGACCTCTGCACTCACCGGGAGCCGATCCTTGATTTAAGGTATACTGAAACTGAAAGTCCAGGTGGAGGGAGGTACCTTGGGTGCTTAAGCGAGGAGAAGCTGCAGGTCTTCAGAGTTAATTAATTAATTATTATTATTAGGTAGCACGTCAGGGAGCAGAGCATCTAGTTAGCCTTTTGGTTTTTACTTTTGGTAGGTCAGCTAATTGCTAGGTAACATAACTATTGGACGTGCTAGTTTGTAGTGCAGAAGAAAGTGTTTTGATGTGTACATACGGGGCAGCTGAGAGGACCGGAGGACTTGGCTCGCTGTGAAGCTGCGTGTGTTACACTTGTGTGTATAAATATACTCAGCTGCTTAATTATGATGAAGCTGATGCTGTCAGTGTTAAAATTTGCTACGATCGATCAAAAGCTTTGATGAAATTCTGTTGTGATGTCACAAAACTAAAATTTGATGAGGAAATGATAGCTGCATGCATGGTGCTGCTGCCTGTTGGCTGTTTGTCGCTGACACCTCAATCCGTTCAACAAGGAAAGGAGATACACTGGCATCACATGTTATTCCCTGTAGATTGTGGACTTGAAGATATAGATCCAGACACCAGACTTGTGCATCTGAACTTCTGATGATTGTTTGTTTGGACTGACGCCTCAATCCGATCGACAGGGGCGCGGCGACTCATTGCAGCTCCCTCCGCTGGCGCTAGCTAGGCAAAACATACATGCCGCCGGGCCAACCTGTGTATTGTATATTGTATAGTACTACGTGCGTAGTGTTGTTCGTCGATCATGTGCGCGTCTTTCACACAGAAAACGGAGCCAAGAAAAATTATTTGTTTGCCGATCATGTGCGTGTCATTTCACAGGAAAGAATAGCTAGTAGTACTGACTAGTATCGTTGATCGTCATGTGCGCCGCCGCCGCCATCGAAGAAGATGGCCTCGATCCATCCTGATTTTGTCGATGGCCAAGTTAGTAGCGTGGAATATTAGTAGCTGCCTCATATATCTAACATTATTTCACTATTCCCACCGGCGGGGCGGGTATCTCAGGGCCACCGACGGGACGGGGCTGCCGTCCAGGCCACTTGCACCGCTGACTGGGGCGCGGACGGGAGGAGGAGACCCAGAGGTGCGGTGTCAGCGCAAGGCGATGCTCCGCAGCAGGACAACATAAAATCGACTTTTATTTAGTTAGTGAGTAAGCATATAGAAAGAATAATTCTATAACTTCTTTGTACCATATAGAAAGAATGATTCTATAAAAAAAAAGGAGAAGCTAAAACAAAGCTCATCTGGTACCTACCCAACTAGCTACTTATTTATTTTCAAAACTATTTCATGCTTTACTAAAAATTGGATTAGGAATACACTTGTTTTACAACATTACTAGAGTGAGTAATCAACTGATATTTGAAAGAAATTTATTACAAAGAAAATTTAAAACACCATGTTAATACCACTACTAATGCTGCTAGAACAGTTTAAACACATGTTTGTAATGATACATGAACACAAGTGTCGAGCAGAAGAGTTTCTTTAATATTTTCTCTTTTGATTTTCTTTTAAAAACATTTTACGTTTAGTATTATATATTGCCGTTAGCCCCCAAGTTAAAAGAGTTGGCCACTATTACTTGAGATGTTTTTATTTACCAAAGGGTCACTGGATTGTTCCTTTTTTTATAACAAGGTGATTGCATTGTTTATTTCCATTTTCCCACCAGGTGCTCGTGTTTCACTGGCCAAGGCACTATGGAAGGTTATTTTAATATTACAAGGTCAATAAGCCATATCTAAACAAAAGAAAACCCACTCATGTTGATTAGTCTCTATCTACGTACATTAGTTTGATCAATCATTGCTTTGATACCACTTATAATGCCTCGTATTTAAACTACTAAGGTAAAAATGTCAGCTTAGGGATTATTAAACGACAAAACGATGCCTTCTCGAGTAATGACCCTAATCAAAGTGTTGCAGAATAATAGTTAGGACCTTACAAAGTTTGTTACATTTAATAAAAAGGATAGTTAAGAACCATTACCTAAAACAAATATAGTAACAACTCCATCACGTTATACTATAAATTATGTGTACACTGTATTTGTATTTCTCCTGCAACTTTTGTAGATCGTGTGCTTGGTACATCATATCATCACAAGTTGTCTCTTTTCATCTGAAGGGGGAGGGTTAATATCAAGAGTGAGTAGAAAGTACTCAGGAAGCATATAATAAATCATTGAAATGCATGCCTAGTCATCTGTCATATCCATTCTTGACCATAAATCATTTATGAAAAAGTTATATATTTAGAAAATAAGTTAACAAATCTATTATTACCCATAAGTGAGATAGAGCCTCCTGTAGGTAGGGATGAAAACGGTACGGTTATTTTCCGACCGTATTCGAAACCGAATCCGTTTAGAGGGGTTGAGATCTGTCCGTATCCGAGTCCGGATATCCAACATCCGATACCGTATCCGTATCCAAATACTCAATGATGTCGATATCCAATCGTATCCTATCCGACATAGTTGACACTATCCGTATTCGAATCCGAATCCGGACAGAAATATGAAAACAAATGTAATATCGGTGATATCCGTCCGTATTCGATCCGTTTTCATCCATACCTGTAGACTCCCGTAGCCTCCATTCCAAGAGACACAATGTGACACGATTTAACTATGCGTAGGTTTGTATCGCTTTACTCATGATTACCCTGATCAATTTTCCATCACACTTCCTTTGGTGCGACGGCTCATGTCCAAGATATCGGACTTTTCCAATTTCTGTATATTATATACATCCACATCTATCCACGTGCGCTAATATATGCGCCTGGATGCTGAATGGAAATTTCATCACCTTAACCTCTCCTCACTTACCGTGTTGGGTTATCTTTTGGCTGCGCGTTCTTTTTTTTTTTGTCGGCTCCTATGCTTCACCTTTGTAATCACCGCATGTGCCGAGTCGTTTGATTCTAAGAGTCTTCTAGATAATTACCGGTCGTTTGTCCAGTTAGCTGAATCATCCAACGTGCACTCCTTATGTATAATTTAGGTTTATGCTGAAAGCGACTCTAGTTTGAAGAGACTTTAATCAATTAGCACAACCGATCCACCAAGCTGTTGGCCGTCTAAGCAAATTTTTTGGTTGGAGCTCACGTGTAGGTCGGCCTGAAACAAACAGTAACGGAGTAAGATTAGCCCCGTTCGCTGGTCTAAAACTTGCTGAAAACACTGTTCTGGCTAAATTATTGTGAGAGAAAAATACTATGCCGACTAAAAAAATAAGCCGAACAAACTGAATATGGAGTAAGCCGAACGGTGCATTACGTGTTTGCTTGCTCCCTCGGCTGAGTGCTTTTCTTCTGCCGTGGATATTTCAAAAGTCTAGCAGAAGATGTGTCGTTTCAGTTTCCTTGCCGAGCAGTGCTTGTGCAACGTTTAGTGTCATTTCTGGTTAGGCTCGTAAAAAAACTGCGTTCTTTTGGCGACGGATGCAATACCAGTTTACCGTCTTCTCTCAAACAAGCATAGAAAAAAAAAAGGTTCGACGGCGAAATTTGACAATCCAAGGCCCAATGGGTCCAAAAGACCCACGGCAGCTAGGCCCATCGGTTGTGGCCTTGTGGCGGTTTCGGTTTCGGGCACCTTCTCGCCTTCCCCCCGTGGTGTCCTGTCCTGTCCTGTCACCGATTCCATTTTTCTACCCCGAATCCCCCAAACCCCAACGCGCCCTCGCGGTTCGCCAAACCAAAAAAAGAAAAACTCGCGCCGTCGCCCTACAACGAATTCGATCTCTACGATATCGACGCGTACCACGACGCGGTGTACGAAGAGATGGCCATGCGGGCAGGACCGGTGGCTTGGCGGGGAGGACCGGTGGCGGAGGAGGACGGAGGGGATGGCGGCGCCGAAGGATCCAGCGCCGACGAGGAAGAGGAAGAGGATGGAGAAGAGGAAGAGGAAGAGGAAGAGGAAGAGGATGAAGAAGACGAGGAGGAGGAGGAGGGGGTACAGTTGGTCGCGGGCGATTGCGGGCCACCCCCACGAGCTAGGGTTTCCGGGGTGCCGGCGGCTGCCGGCGCCGGCGCCGCGGTGGAGAGGGCCAACACGTCCACCTGCCCCGTCTGTATGGACCCGTGGACCTCCCAAGGTCCGCATCGCATTAGGTGGGTGACCAATGCACCTTTCGCTCTTTTCTGGTGGTTGTTGTTGTTTCTTGTTTGTAGCTATTGTGGAGATATCTCTCGGAACTAACTTCTGATGTGAGTAAAATTCAGATGAATGGTGACAAGCCGTAGCTCATTAAGATTGATCCTCGGAACATGGATAGAAATGGCTAGGCCTTCTGTGGTTTTTCCTTGTTCAATTTCTACTAGCAAGAGAATTGAATGTTCACAGAGAATGTAGCGTTGCACATAAAAATTTCTATTGTTGCTCGTATACTCCATCCATTCCAAATTGATAGTCGTTTTTAGTTTTGTCCTAAGTCAAACTTGTCTAAATTTGACCAAGTTTATAGAAAAAATATAGTGACATTTACAATATAAAGTAAATGTATTATCAAAATACATTTCATGGTGTATCTGATGAATCCAGTTTGATATTGTAGATGTCTGTGCATTTTTCTATAAATTTGGTCAAACCTAGAGAATTTTGAGTTAGGACAGTCTAAAACGACTTAAAACTTGGGAAGTGGGAGTACTTTGTTCAACTTCAGTTGCTGTTTCATAGAGGACAATCTTATCCTGTCTTGAATGCTCAATGGTACCACCTGAAACGCCTAACTCTGTGACATTCTCTGCAGTTGTATTCCATGTGGGCATGTCTATGGGAGATCTTGCCTAGAGAGGTGGCTAACCCAGCATGGGAACCGAAGTGCGAAGGTGTGTTTGCCAGAGGGCTATTCTAATTACTTTGGTCATGGTTCCGTCTCTGGGAGATATCATTCTCTGCGATTTGAAGTTTCTCCTTTCTTCTAATATTTCAGTGCCCTCAGTGTGCCAAAAGGTTTAAACAGAAGGACGTCATCAATCTCTATGCACAAGAGGTTGCCATTCCTAATAGTGAAGTTGAGAAGGTTAGATTGGTTATTTTACTTTTTTTTTGTCTGCAAATCTTATTGGTTGTGAACTAAAGCTGGTTTCAACTCTTCAGGAAATTTCATATTTAAGAGAGGAAATTGGTTCTCTGAAAAAGAAGGTAATTAATCTCATTATAATTCATTTGTGTGGCCCTTTAGCTTCTAGCTGTACATTCCTTCTCAGCAACAGGAGTGTACAAAAAGAAATATTTTGTGTGCTTCTAGTATTTATAATTTTTCTATCTTGTATTTTCTTGCCGGAAGGTTGTGCGCCATGATAAAATGTTTGAGGAGATTACCAAGGTTTGTCTAGCCACCTTTGGCTGCTTGTTTCTCTGTTCACTTTACAAAGATGCTGGTTGTCACTTCAACTAGAACTTTATGCTGTCATTTAACTGTGACCTGTGCCTTTCACTTGCAGAGGCAGAGTGATGGTGGTAGCTCAAAGAGACAGGTAATGACAGTTAAATTTTCAGTGATTAATCATTGTAAGGTATTTTACTTAAATTCTCTTTTGGTTCCTCTGTAAAGAAAGTGGCTGAGCACTCATATGAAGTCGCAAATCTGGAGCCACCTACCCCAGCAACAATAAATTTTATCTTACAGGTAACCATATAAGAATTTAATTTCTTTCCCATCACACTTCTCATGAAATATCTCACTCTGACATTGCCATATCTCATACTCGTGTATTTGACTATTTGTGAGGTTCCACTTCATGGCTTTATTAGAGAGTAATTGCGAGTACCTTGAATTGATGCAGCTATGGCAAATAGTTAAACAAAGCTAAGTATCAGACTATAGGGATTTATAGAGCCAGTGCCTCTAGGATTATTTAATTGTTTGACCCCCCCCCCCCCCCCCCCCCCACACACACACACCACCACCACACACACACACACCCCAAAAAAAAAAGACATATAATTGTCTGATCCCATTGTCAGTGAATACAACAACAACAAAGCCTAAATTAAATTGATGACATAGCTTCAAATGTCAAAAATATTTTTGCAGAATGAATTACCTGTGGATGGAGCTCGAGTCATGACCATAGACGCATCTAACAAAATAATACTTGTTTCTGGAAGGGCGACTGCTATAGGTGCTGAATATGTTCTTACCAAGGTATACAATTTAAAGTTTCTGCAGTGCCAGATGAACTGTGGTGCTTATTCTTATCACCTTTAGATTTACATTATTCACTCTATTGTTTTTTTTATTCCAATAGATTAACATGCTGTCCAACCATGAAGAACGCAAAATCCATCTTCCTCCCGATACCAAAGCTGTTAGGGATATGTGTATCCTGCCTGGTGGCTCTGCTATTTTTACATCACTAGGAAGTAGGCTATCACTTTTCAGGTTTGTGCTGAATTTTTGTGGAAGTTGTGGTTCCTACTGTTTTTCCCTAATTGCCTGATACTGTGTTTCACCATAGTTCTTTCTAACACTTCGCATATGTTAGTCGCTGAATTCTCACTCTTGGTAGTAGGAGAATTCTTACTCTCATCGAGAGAGGATGACACTAGGAGTTGGGATAATTTTCTTGTCTATTTCTCACACAAGCTCACACAAATGCCATACCAACCTGAGGGGTTGGGGTTACATATTTATAGGTTGCTAGCCAGCCAAGCATATGCCAAGATGCTAGTCTAAGATGCTAGTCTAAGATGCTAATATGCTGTCCTAGCTAAGATGCTGTCCTCTAGTCTAAGATGTTGTCCTCTAAGATGCTGTCCTAAAAACAGAAAAACAGCCACAAGGACCATGACCATGTGAGCATCATAGCCCCACAAAGACCAGCCACACATGAGACTTATCCATCATTCTCCCCCTAAGTCTTGTGCGTCGTCTTGTGGGAGAGTTGAACCATCCCGGTCCTGGAGCAGAGCTCAAGGAACTTGATCCTTCCAAGGGGCTTGGTGAGCAGGTCCGCAAGCTGGTCCTTGGTGTTGATGTAGCTCGCCTTAATGCTCCCTTCCTCCAAACAGCCTCGGATGAAGTGGTACCTCACCCGGATGTGCTTGCTGCGTTCGTGGAACACGGGGTTCTTTGCCAGGGCCAAAGCGGACTTGCTGTCCACCCTGAGCTCCACCGCTCTAGTGTCTCTGCCGAGGAGATCACCAAGCAGTCGAGCGAGCCAGAGCGCCTGAGTCGAAGCGGTGGAGGCCGCTATGTACTCGGCGTCGCAGCTGGACAGGGCCACCATCTGCTGCTTGACCGACTGCCAGCTAACGAGGCACTTGCCGAGGAAGAAGAGGATCCCGCTCGTGCTCTTGCTGGTGTCGATGTCGCCGGCGTGGTCGCTGTCGCTGTACCCGACGAAGTGTGCCGCCCCAGGGCACCTCGGGTAGTAGAGGCCGTGGTCGAGAGTCCCCGCAACGTAGCGGATGATCCTCTTCACAGCCTGTTGGTGCTCCATCGTCGGTCGCTGCATGAACCGACTAACGTAGCCGACGGAGAATGCCAAGTCCGGCCGTGTGTGGGCGAGGTAGCGAAGGCTCCCCACAAGACGCCGGTACTACGTAGCGTCCACCTCCTCCGTCGTGCTGTCGCGGCTCAGCTTCAGCCTCTCCTGAGAGCTGGGTTGCAGTCGGTGAGCCCAGCTAGCTCAACGACGCGCTTGGCGTAGGCGGTCTGTCGAAGCGTGATCCCAGAGTCATCCTGGTGCACCTCGATTCCCAGGTAGAAGGAGAGAGGCCCCAGGTCACTCATCTGGAAGGTGGCCTTCATCTTTTCCTTGAATGCCGCCACCTCTGCATCCTTGGTGCCGGTGATCACCAAGTCGTCGACGTAGACACCCACCAGCAGGGCATTACCTCCATTGCCCCGTCGGTAGATGGCCGCCTCGTGCGGGCTTTGCTCGAAGCCCATCCCCTTTAGCGTGGAATCCAGCTTGGCATTCCACGCCCTCGGTGCCTGCCGCAAGCCATAGAGGGCCTTGCGCAGGCGGAGCACCTTGCCCTCCTTGCCGGGGATCGCAAATCCCGGCGGCTGGTGCACATAGACCTCCTCCTTCAAGTCGCCGTTAAGGAACGCCGACTTGACGTCCATGTGATGAACACGCCAGCCCTCCTGGGCAGCTAGCGCAAGGAGGAGTCGCACGGACTCCATCCGTGCCACGGGAGCAAAGGCGTCGTCGAAGTCGACCCCCTCCTGCTGCACGAAACCTCGTGCCACCAAGCGAGCCTTGTGCTTGACGATGGCGCCGGCTTCATCCCTCTTCAACTTGTACACCCACTTAAGGGTGATCGCGCGGTGACCACGAGGAAGGTCAGCAAGCTCCCAGGTGCGGTTCTTCTCAACCGCATCCATCTCCAACTGCATCGCGGCGCGCCATGCCGCGTGTCTCTCGGCCTCTGCAAACGACCGAGGCTCGCCGTCGTCACACGCAAGGTGCAACTGCGCCTCCAGGTCGTGAGGCACCGGTCCCGGCACCGGCTGGTCGCCGAGAAGGTTCTCCACCGTACGGTACCGCAACGGCTCGCCATCGTGGTACGCGTCGACGCGCTCCTCGTCGTGAGAGAGCGGAGTAGCGAGCTCAACCGGGCCGTGCTCGACACGAGCTGGTGGTGGAGTAGATGTGCCCGGAGTGGTGCCTGTCGGTGCTGGAGTGCGTGGCGTTGCCGGCTGTGGTGGAGCCGGCGAAGAGCTCATCGCAGCCGAGGTCCTGGCTGGAGAGCGTGGTGCTGTCGGAGTAGCAGGTGCCGGGGTCGGTGGAGGCTCGGAGACTGGGGTAGACGCGCTCGCCGAAGAAGAACTGCCTACTCCCCCAGCTCCCTCGAAGTGGACGTACTCGACAGTGAAGTCGTCGTACGTCGGAGCCGAGCCGTCGTCCACTGCCTTGTCCCACGCCCATCCTCGCCCTTCGTCGAACACAACGTCGCGCGCCGTGCGCACACGCTGTGTCTTCGGGTCGAGGATGCGGTAGGCCTTCGAGCCCTCCGCGTAGCCGATGAACACTCCCGGAGTGCTCCTGTCGTCGAGCTTGCTGATGTGGCCAAGCTCCTTGGCGAACGCGAGGCAGCCGAAGACCCACAAGTGGGAGACCGCCGGCTTGCGCCCATGCCAAGCCTCGTACGGCGTCCTGCCGTCGAGCGCCTTGGTAGGTGAGCGGTTGAGGATGTAGACGGCCGTCACCACCGCCTCTCCCCAGAAGACAGCCGGCATCCCCCTCTGCTTGAGGAGGGCCCGAGCCATCCCCACAACCGTCTGGTTGCGCCGCTCGACGACGCCGTTCTGCTGCGGGCTGTACGGCGCGGAGTAGTGGCGCTGAATGCCCTCGTTAGCGCAGTACGACGCGAATTCAGCCGCCGTTGTCGGTGCGCAGCACGCGCAGCTTGCGGCCGCACTCCGCCTCCGCAGCAGCCTGCGCGCGTCTGATGGCGTCCGCAGCCTCTCCCTTGCTGCCGAGGACCATCACCCACATGTAGCGGGAGAGGTCGTCGACGAGCAGCAGGAAGTAGCGTCGTCCTCCCGGTGTGGCCGGTGTCACCGGACCACACAAGTCCCCGTGCACGAGCTCGAGCCTCTCCTTGGCTCGAAAGCTCGCCCGCTGGGGAAAAGGGAGTCGCCTCTGCTTCGTCAACACGCAGACGTCGCAGAGCTGCTCCACATGGTCGAGGCACGACAGACCTCGCACCATCTCCGTGGCACTGAGCCGCTTCAGGGCCTCAAAGTGAAGGTGCCCGAAACGCTCGTGCCACTGCCACGCCTCGTCGTCCCGACGAGCAGCGAGACAGAGGGGTTGTGCCACCTGCACGTTAAGGACGTAGAGTCGATTTGCGCTTCTGGATACCTTGGCAAGAAGGTGACGACGACGATCCCAAATCCTCATGACTCCGTCCTCAACCACCACACACGAACCGTTCTCATCCAGCTGTCCCAAGCTGATGATGGAGTTCCTCTACGCGGGGATGTAGTAGACTCCGGTGAGCAGCCTGTGCTCACCAGACACGGCGGTGAAGATGATGGAGCCGACGCCCTTGATCTCCACGCCGGAGGCATCCCCAAACTTGACGGAGCCTCGGACGCTAGAGTCAAGCTCGGTGAAGAACTCCCGTCGACCGGTCATGTGATGGGTGGCGCCGGTGTCGAGGCACCACCCGTCAGTCTTGTCGTTGCCGGAGCTGTCGCCGAGGAGGGCGTGTGCTTTTGGCTCGTCAAGGTGGAGGAGAGCCGCTGCGGCCGGTGCCGCTGGAGGTAGCTCGATGTTGGCATGTGCCATGAACAAAGCCGGCTCCTCCTCCTCCGCCTGTGCGACGTGGGCCTGGCCGCGTCGTGGCTGTCGACAGTCCTTGGCTCAATGGCCAAGCTGGCCGCAGTTGCGGCAGGCGTCGTCTCGTGTCGGCTTGTGCCTGCCGGCGGCGCCGCCCTGGGCGCTTCCGCGGGCATCACCCTCGGCACGTCCTCGCGCCCCGGCCTGGGCGTCTCTGCGCGCCTTGCGTGGCTTGCCACGCTTGCGGCCGCCTGTCGCGGAAGAAGGCTCCCCCTTCCTCCGGTCACCTTGGCTGGCAAGCCACTGCTCCCGAGTGAGGAGGAGCTTCCCGCCAGTGGTGATGGGCCCCGAGAGGGACTGTGGCTCATCGCTGTCGATGACCTTGAGGCGACCTATCGCCTCCTCGATCGACATCGTGGAGAGATCCAGCAGAGACTCGATCGAGCGAGCCATCTGCTTGTACTTCTCGGGGACGCAGCGGAAGAGCTTTTCGACAGCTCTCTCCTCGCCGTAAGTGTCGTCGTCGAACTGCACCATCTTCTGCAACAGAGTGTTGAGACGGAGAGCAAAGTCATCAACGTCCTCACCTGGCTTGAAGGCCAGGTTCTCCCACTCCTTGCGAAGTGCCTACAGTGTGGACTTGCGGGCGCGATCGCTGCCGATGCGTGCCGCAGCGATGGCGTCCCAAGCCTCCTTGGCAGTCCGCTTGCTGGTAAGCGAGAACTGCATCTCGGGCGGGACTGCAGCGATGAGAGCATCCAGCGCCCGTCGATCTAGGTCGTAGTCGACGTCGCCATACCGGACTGCCTCCCACATGTGCCGCACCTGGAGCTTTACCCTCATCACCGCAGCCCACTCGACGTAGTTGGTCTTGGTGAGGGTAGGCCACCCACCGCCGGGACCGACGTCCCTGACAACAGCCTGGAGCCCGTGGTAACCACGGTACCGATCCGGGGAGAGAGAGCCACGCTGCCTGTGAAGGCCGCGCTCTCCATCGACCCGTCGGTACCGATCCGGGGAGAGAGAGCCACGCTGCCTGTGAAGGCCGCGCTCTCCATCGACCCGTCCGCCACCGTTGCCGTGCGCGCCTCCTCCAGGAGCGCCGCCGCCGTGCGCGCCTCCTCCAGGAGCGCCACCGGCGCGTCCGCGCCTGTCTGGGCTGCCGCCGCGCTCGTGGGCGTGCGCGGCTGCCCCAGGAGCGCCACCGCCGTGCGCGCCTCCTCCAGGAGCGCCGCCGGCGCGTCCGCGCCTGTCTGGGCTACCGCCATGCTCGTGGACGTGCGCGGCTGCCCACTGCGCCGCCCGCGCTCGCGCTGCCTCCCTCCCTAGCAGCTCGAGGTCCGCGTCGGCGGTGTCGTCAGCGGAAATGGAGCTGCCGATGCTGCCGCGCAGAGCCTCGACCTCCGCTGCATTCGCCGCCGCCGCCGCCTCCGCCTCCGCTCTGGCTACTGCCAGCTCCGCCGCTGCCAGCCTCGACGCCCTTGCCGCCGCCGCAGCGGTCTCTGCCGCCGCTCGCTCGCGTTCCTCTGCCGCGGCAAGTTCGGCCTCCTGCCGACGCCGCGTGCTCGAGGCGACCGAGCGCTGAGACTGCCCTGCGGACATGACGCGCTACCGGGGGGCTGCTGCGTGGGGAGAGGGCTGCTTCAGACGAGCTAGGAGAGGAGTGAACAGGAGCGGCCGGAGGAGCTGCTGCTGCCAACAGTTGGGGCTGTTGTGGGGCTGGGAGAGAAGATGAGCAAGAGATGCTCAGGCTACAGGATAATACGGCTCTGATACCAGTTGTTAGTCGCTGAATTCTCACTCTTGGTAGTAGGAGAATTCTTACTCTCATCGAGAGAGGATGACACTAGGAGTTGGGACAATTTTCTTGTCTATTTCTCACACAAGCTCACACAAATGCCATACTAACCTGAGGGGTTGGGGTTACATATTTATAGGCTGCTAGCCAGCCAAGCATATGCCAAGATGCTAGTCTAAGATGCTAATATGCTGTCCTAAAAACAGAAAAACAGCCACAAGGACCATGACCATGTGAGCATCATAGCCCCACAAAGACCAGCCACACATGAGACTTATCCATCAGCATAATGTATTTTGGAACCAGCATGACAACTGACAGCGTTGCTCTTAATTGGGATTTGCCGGTAATTATCTGAACTTGCTTCTAAACACTTGCACCTAATGCTATTGTCTCATTTTATTGTTCCAAGAAGGTCCTTGTAAAATATGTTGTACAATAAATAAGTAAGCATACCACCTCAAAAATTTGACTCATGTGACCTGTAAAATCTACAACAGAATAAACATATGGGAGTACGTTCGTTGGGACTTCCCCACCATCTTTGCTTTGCTTTAAAATTAAAGATCTACAATAGTTTTTTTTTCCAGATATTTGACTTTTTTTCCACCTTGGTGAACCTCACTGGATGAAACTTTGAATAGGAAAGTTAGGTGACAACATATACAGATATTGTACCTAATTTTTTTATATCTCTACAATAATACTGTGCAGGCTCCTGGTTGGTCATGTGGAGTAGGTCCACCTGGTTCACATCATATTTATGCTGGATTGCAGGTTAATCCTTCATTATATCATCTGAAGCTTTATTGATTTGCTTGCTATGTGTTATATGAATTAGTCTGTTGATCTATGCAGAACGGCATGGTTTTGGTATTTGATATCCGTCAAACTGCAAGACCCTTGCATTCTATGGTGGGGCTATCTACGAATCCGGTTCATACCCTCCACTCTGTCATTGATAACAATGGTTCCAGGAAGGTTCTTTCAGCCTCTGCTGTAGGTCCTTGCATGTGGGACGCCGATAACAATCAAAGCAGGTATTTGATGAGTAAAGTTTGACAACACAGTATTATGCAGTTCTTAATGACAGTTTTTTTTTTCTGGAACTGCATTTTTGTTTTTTCAGATCCATGAAAATTTGTTGAGATTCTGAGTACAGGTGTTTGTGGTTCTGATGTTTGTTCTGTACTTCTGTGTCAGGCCATATTTGCTTACTGGGATGGGAGATCAGCGTGTATGCATTTCTCTAGCACGTGCGGCTCCATCAAGTGACCCCTTGGTGGCTTCCTTCCGGCCCAAAGTTCATCCATCAGGAGACGTGGCTTCCGCGTCCCAAGTTTATCTATCACAAACGCCTACACGGTCTGGCTCGGGGAAATTAGGGCACCACACCCTTATCAGGAGGACGGGTAACATGTGCTTCACTGAAGGCCCGACATGGCATGCCAGCGTGAGCGAGTTACGCATGTCGAAATCGCCAATCATACCTTACGGAGACAACCAGCATCTCTTCGCCTACGGTGACGAGTCACTGCGTAGGGTCCGGACCTGGCAACTGCCTTCGTTTGGGATGCATGCCGATCTCTGCACCCATCGGGAGCCGATCCTTGATTTAACGTATGCTGAAACTGAAAGTCCAGGTGGAGGGAGGTACCTTGGTTGCTTAAGTGAGGAGAAGCTGCAGGTCTTCAGAGTTAATTAATTAATTAGGTAGCACGTCACAGAGCAGAGCATCTAGCTGGCCTTTTGGTTTTAACTTTTGGTAGCTCAGCTAACTGCTAAGCAACATAACTTGCATAGGACGTGCTAGTTTGTAGGGCAGAAGAAAGTGTTTTGGTGTGTAGGGCGGCTGATAGGACCGGAGGACTGTTTGGCTCGCTGTGAATCTCGTGTGTTACACGTGTGTGTGTGTATATACTCCGCTGTTTAATTATGAAGCTGATGCTTTCAGTGTTAAAATTTGGGAGGATCTATCAAAATCTGTGATGAAATTCCGTTGTGATGTCACAAAATTAAAATTGGATTGAGGAAATGAAATCATAGCTGCATGCATGGTGCAGCTGCCTGCTGGCTGTTTGTCACTGACTGACGCCTCTAATTCTGTGGTGGATGTGCATGATGAGCGGCAGCTACAGCTAGAGGACAGGGAGCACGGTGGCCTTCTGATTGTCCGGAGGAGGCAGACGGTAGCAGCGCGTCCCGCGCTTTGGCGGCAGCAGCAGCTCCGGCGCCCCCCCCCCCCCCCCCCCCCCCCCCCCATTACTAGTACTAGTGAAGGCTGCACGCCTTCGCGCGCGCCGGTAAGCAGATAATTTCAGATTTATAAAGATAGGGTTTATATCCATACATATCTGCAGGAATATATTAAGTCTGCAGTTACAACATCCATATGTTCCATGCGAAAGGTGGAGGTAGAGTTCACACAGTAGACAGTTATATTTTGCAGACCAAGTTATGTCTAAATTGTACAGCTAGTGGTTGCCGATGACTGCATACATTAAGGAACCATATAGGTAGCGGTACTGGTGTGTAAACGAGCACACATATTGTACATGAAAAGCTTCAGACATTTTTTGTTGAGATGGCAATGCTGATGTTGTCTTCAGGCGCTATCTTCATGTGCTGTTTGAGACATCGTGGAACTGGTGTGCGATGCTGATGCTGTCATTTTACTCATTCAACTACCTTCGCCGTACCAAAAAAACAGCATGGCAATGGGGGCACTCGTAGTCCGGCGAGCCATAGTGGGAGCTTCCTGGATAGGACACTGTGATAGCGCCATGGAAAGGGGAAAAGATGATTATTTCCTGGAAATGCGTCGATACAGCCAAAGAGGAACACATGGATTTGAACAGCATGAAGCACGAACCTCGCAGGGCTTGTACAAAGGCTTCATCAAATTGACCACATCGTAGGCCAATATTTGCGACCGAGAAGTCCCCTGCTTTGTGGCCGTACCAATGAGAAGAGAGATAGGCTTTACAGTAAAATTAAAGGGAAAATGTGCACCAACTAAACAGGCAGAGAGGAAGGTCCAAGAGACATAGAAGTTGCTGCAATTTTGGCGTGGATACCTGTCCAAGCTAAACGGAGCTGCCCTAACAATTTTTTCCTTTTTGCTGTAGAAGAGGCAGGGACCAGAGAAATTGCAACCGTGAACATGAATTTTCAAAACAAACTCTTTTTTTTAAACTATGCAGTACAAAAAGGACAACCATCTAAAGGCAGATACACGTGGAGGGGAGAAAAAAATGAGCGTTAATATGCTATATAATCAAAAAGGACTCAAAAACAATTCCCTATATTA
The DNA here is from genome assembly GCF_019320115.1 of Miscanthus floridulus. Lineage (NCBI taxonomy): Eukaryota > Viridiplantae > Streptophyta > Magnoliopsida > Poales > Poaceae > Miscanthus > Miscanthus floridulus. The sequence continues at coordinate 202,378,034 of NC_089580.1, read as the reverse complement.
TTCACTTCATGGGCAACTCTGAATGATGCTGTGATTCATGTTGGGGAGCCGTGAGAATAAGCGTAGCTAGCTGGACACCTCTATTTGCAATCGGGAGAAGACGCTGACTTAAGGCCCTATACAACACCAGATCATGTAAACTGTAGTCAACAATAATGAAACCTATAGTCTGCAAGCATGTAAGTGCCTGTAAGGCAGCCATTTCATAAGCAGCCGAAGATTCCATGGCAGAATTGAAATTTAAACTGAATCAGGTATCTAACTCACTGGGAAAAGAGGCATGAGGCTGAGAAGGAAGGGGATCACATATGAATAGGCACGAACCCAGGGTTGAATAGACAACAATAGGTATGGCTAAAAAATTTGAAATAAATCAATTGCATAATATCAAATATCAAAACAAATGTGAAAGCAGCAAATCTAACCATGCAACGTAATCATAGCCTGACATATGAAAGGTTGGTAAATTTGGGGGTGTTAAATGCACAACAACGGAGAAATATTTTAGGATAAAAATGCCAGTAGCATGAACCTGACATAGGAGGAGAAAGGTTTCAGATAACAGTCATAATGTGGCTGCAGACATAGAGGGTGACCTTTTTTTATCATAGATACTTACAGGAAACTGGGGAAGAAGCACACTTACATTCATGGCATAAAATTTTAGAAACAAGCGACAAGAAGAACAGATATTTATCAACTTTCTTCACATGGCAAGCTCGCTAGTAGTGTGTATAGTATAAAAATCCCCCAAAAATGCAATAGATAGTTAACATGCAGCAATGACATATTCTAGCAAGGCTAAACATGTATGTATACCTGCAGCCCCATTGCTTTCCAAAGAAAGGAGATTTAGCACAACCTGTCCACACATTGAAAACAGTCACATAGATCAGGCACTAAGAACAGTCGCATAGATCAGGCAGAATAAATGAAATCTTGTATTAACTCGTGGTAAAACAAATGGAGGCATATCTGGCGGAGCCAAACTCCCATAAACCTTTGAGACTTTTACATGTATGCCATTAAAAAAGTTTGTAATTACACACAAGCCATTAAAAAAATTGACCGCACACGAGTGCCATCGTTTTGAACTTCTTTGCTCTCCAAGCCATTCCGTCGGTGTTCCGTTCGTTTTTCACCGTTTAGAAGTCCTGACAAGTGAGTCAGGTCAGTCAAAACGTCCATAATACCCCTCTCATCCCTATCCTCTCTCAAACTCTCTCTCTCTCTCTCTCTCTCTCTCTCTCTCTCTCTCTCTCTTCTCGTGCGTGCGGCCGGGGTGGAGCTCGCCCGCGCCCGCGGCGGCTGGCCGGGGCCGAGCTCGCCCGCGCGCGCCCGCAACGGCCGGGGCGGAGCTCGCCCGCGCTCGCGCCCACGGCGGCTAGCCGGGGCGGAGCTCGCCCGCGCCCACCCGCGGCGGCCGGGGCAGAGCTCCCCCGCGCCCGCGCTCGCGGCGGCCGGGGCTAGGCTAGGCGGCTGCGCGGAGCAGCGGCGCCGAGGCGGTCACCAAGCTCCGCCGAGCGGGGCTCTTCACCTCCTGCGCCGTGCGCTGCTCCTGCCCCGGGCGCCCCCAGCAGCCGGAGGTGGTCAGACCGGCACCTCCGGTCCCGTGCGTGGCCAGGGGCGAGGCTGACGATGGCCGAGCTCCGACGAGCACCCGTCCGCGCCCGCCGCCGGACGCGTCCCGCGCCGTCGGCCGCGACACCTCCAGCGCCGCCCTGTCCCCGCGCGCCCCACCCCACGAGCTCCAGCCGCCATGGCCGCGTGCGCCCCTGCCCGCCATGGCCGTCGGCCGTGAGACCTCCAGCGCCACCCTAGCCCTGCGCACCCCGCCCCGCGAGTTCCGGCCGCCATGGCTGCACGACCGCATGCTCCCCGAGCCGCGTGCGCCCATGCGTGCGCTCGCCGCACCCAGGGCCGCGCGGTCGGAGCAGCCCGGCCTGCAGTGGACGCCGCCGCTGCTGGCCGCAACGGCCTGCACAGTTGAGCCTCGCCGCCCTGCCAAGCCGGGAGACGACCCCGTCGTCCGCGACCTCGCCAAGCCGGCGTTCGGGTCCGCGGCCACGCCACATCGAGTCCGCCTCCCGCTCCACGCGCTCACGGCGTACCGCGTCAAGTGCTGCACGCGCGCCGGCGCGCTAGGTGACGGCCACGCCGCACACACGACCGTGATCAAGCTCGGCCTCGGCGCCGACGTGTGCACCGCCAACTCGCTCGCCTCGGCCTTGTTAGGGACGCCGAGGCTGGCGCTGGCGTGCTTCAGGGGGATGAGCGACGCTTCCGCCTCCTTGGTCAGCTCCATGGCAGTCTGCGTGAGCACGTCCCTGTGCTCGTGCACGGCAGTGAGGCGGAGGTGCGGTGGGCCCTTGTGCCACACGGCCAGTAGGTGCAACAGCTCAAGCCCGGTGCCCGGGGCAGGAGCGAGCGCGAGCATGAGCTCTGCCGGGCGCGGGTGCGAGCTCCGCCGGCCTCAAACGCGAGCGCGAGCGGTGTGGACGAGAGAAGGGTATTTTGGACCTTTATACTGACCGGGCCCACATGTAACAGTGAAAAACGAACGGAACACCGACGGAATGGCTTAGAGAGCTAAGAAGTTTAGAACGATGGCACTCGTGTGTGGTCAATTTTTTTAATGGCTTATGTGTAATTATAAACTTTTTAATGGCATACATGTAAAAGCCTCTAAACCTTTTTCCATTGGCCAGTTTGGAGCCATATTTGCACAAACAAGGTCTATGCTGCGAGGTGGTGTGACGTTCATCAAAATAGAGAAAGTGAGAGCAAGAGAGAGGGGAGCTGGGAGTTTACCTCGTCGTCTACGTAGCCTCCGCTGCTGTCGTCGGCGAGCGTATCCACGCGGGAGCAGGGCACCATGCCGGGGATGGGGTCGGCGCTGGGCGGTCGCTACCTCCAGCACAGGCAGTTGGGGGTTCCTGTAGCACATGAGCACACGCAGAGCAGAATGGAGGAGGCATCACCGGGGGCAGTCACGCCTGCGGCCACTGGCTCGCCCACGAGCGGTGTCGCACCGCAGCCCGCCGACCCGGCAGCGCCTCGCGCCGTGAGCTGGAGGTGCGGGCACGGCCGGCACGGCGCGGCACGAGGGGGAGAGGAGGAGGCCGGCCGCAGCCTCCGTGCCCGCCCACGCCGTCGCCGCCCTGTCCGCGTGGAGATCGAGAGGGAGAGGGAGAGACCGACGGGTGAGGGAGAGAAGTTAGGAGAAGAATCTGGAACGAGAAGCGGAAACCCGAGTATATATTTGACTCGCCGGATTAATTCATCATCTTCAGCTCCACCGCCGTGAGGGCGAGAATCATGCGTTTGCCTTGGTCCCGGTAGGGGCTGGACCATGAGATGCAGAGCCTGCCTCCTCCAAGGTAGGCCAGGCCCCCGAAGTAGAAATAGTCTTCCTCAAGAGAGTAGCCCTCGTCCACTGCTTCCGGATCACCAGGGGCCTGGCCTCCATGTCGATGGTGCACAGGGCTAGGCACCCGGGCGTGAAGCCCAAGAGCAGGCCCAGGTCAGGGGTGTACACCGCTCGTCCCACGAGGGGCAGCACCCAGCTCCCCTCGCGGCGCCAATGGCGCCGCCATGTCCAGGGAGTAGGTTCCCTTGCCCGCCTCCTCGCCCACGGACAGCAACACGCGCCCGCTGGCGACGAAGTAGGACGTCACCATAGCCCTGTAGCCGTAGCACCTCCAGTTGGCCGGCAACGGCAGGGACAGCAGGGGCAGAGGAATGGGGAGGGGCTGCAGGCGGTCGTCGGACGTGAGGCAGAGAGCCTTGAAGTAGGGGTCTGGTTTCGACAAGTCGGGGCCACCGGTCGGGACCAGCATTGACATGTCGTTGTCGCGGCGGCGGCGGCGTTCTGCCGGCCTGCTGCTTAAGGCGAGGAGGATGGGCCAGCGCTTCCAGCAGCCTAGGTCATGGTCATAGGTGAACTGGGACCTGGTGGCGTCGTAGACCATGATGATGTGCCCGTCCGTGCTGGCGGTGACGATCTTGTCCCCGCCAGGAGAAGCGGCCAAGTCCATGGGGAAGCAGAGGGGACGTCGAAAGCAAGCCGCGTGGCTCGGAGGTAACGGGAGCACCTCTGGAGGCCGCCTCCTGCGGCGGTCGCGGCGGCTACTGCTCTTATCATCGGTGAAGAGGTGCTTCACGTCGAACCTGAAGACGAGGTAGCTCACCTTTCCATCGCGCACAGATACCAGGACGTTGCTGTTGCTGCGTAGGAGGCGGCGGCGCGATGCCATGTTTCTTCTCGTTTTGGAACTATTGACGAAACTCCTGCTATGGATGTATATATACTAGGTAGCGTATTCGTACGTTGCTACAGGACAAATAAATCTTTTGTACTAAAAACACACGGATCGCACGATAAGATAATAATACTGTTAAATTAAATATCGATGTCAAAGTGACATTTAATTCAAAAAGCAAAGTTCGTGAAATTAACACAATCACGGAGAGCGCGACGTCGTAGGCTCACAAACTCTACTGTATAGACTTTTTCGTGATACGACTAAAATAATATTTTATATCGGCAGAAAGAATTCTACGATATATATTTCTTTAATGCGTCAATAAATCCATGAATAAGTTCAACTGCATCTCCATATAATCATGTACACACGTATATGTAAATAGGTTTGTGCCCGTACCGTTCCTACGGGACAACTAAACTTTTGTATTAAAAACACACGGATCGCACGATAAAATAACAATATATGGAAGTTGTATACTTGTATGTATATTATATTGTATATTATATGTCAGCTGGACCGCCGGTCCGAGAACTTCCCTTCACCAGAATTCCCCTTCCCGGATCAAATTCGTCAACGCGTGCAAGCAGATTGCACATCATGTAAACCAGCAGACGGATTGGCCTATTTAGGTCTCTCTCTATCAGGAAATCAAGATCTATATCGAAACGACAATGGTACAATTAAGACGTCTGGATGGACAGACGTCTCCCACCACTCACTCCCGCACGCGCTGCTCGCCTAGCAACCCTATTCGATCGTTTCGTCCGCGCGCCCCAATGCTCGCTGCACCGTTTCCTTCCTGCGTTGCCATACCCATCCGCCCACCCCACCCCGCCTCGCCGCGCCCCATCCCCTGCGGCCTCCTCCGCACTGCCTCCCCGTGCTGCCTTCTCCGCGTCGCATTCCTCACCGGGCCCAGACTGCCTTGCCCGCCTCCTCGCCGCGGCCGGCCCACTCGTCGCGGCCGCCTCCACCGAGCCGGCGAGCCCCACGACGGATGCTTCAACAAGCAGCTGAGGGGGACGAGATTAGTGTGACGCCACAACGAGGTCCATGCGCCGTCGTCGACCTCTGTGCCGGCGTGCCTCCATTCGTCCAAGCAAAGCCCATGTTGCAAGAGTATGTTTCAAGTGTTTCAGATGTTTCATCTGGATGTTGCAAGTGTTTCATGTTGATGTTGCTAAAGTAGATCGGAATGTTGCACATGTTGTAATGGCTATACACGTATGTTTCAAGTGTATGTTCTAAATGTTTCATCTCGTTTTCCAGACATATGTTTGCAAGTGTTTCATCTAGATGATGCATATGTTTTCACACATGAAGTGTTTTCAGGTGTTTTTTGCAACTGTTTCATACGCATATTTCAAGTGTTTCAGCTGTTTCGTACATATGTTGCAAGTGTTTTATTTTGATGTTTCCAAAGTAGATCTGGTGTTGCAGTTAGTGTTTCAGATGCATGTTTCATGTGTTTCATCTGCCTTCAGACGTATGTTGCAAGTGTTGCATTCGGATGTTTCAAAAGTAGATCGGGTGTTGCATCTCTTTCTTCGCTTTTCTGCTGACTCACCTTCACCTCGGTGTCTCCTCCTCCTACTCCCGGCGCCGGCTGGGCATCCGCCGCCCCCTCCCCCTCTTTCTGGATGCTGGCGTAGCCACCTGCTGTAGTCACCTGTTGCAGCTGCTGGACGCATGCATGCACGTGAGATCGAAGCAGAGGTGGTGCATGCGGGGACTCCCCACGTGCAGTCGAGCGGGTCGAGCAGCGCGGGCCCCCCTAAGCGGACGCGGGTTGCGGGTGCACGGGGGAGACGGAGTGTAGGCGCGGGCGTCCATTTGGACGTCCGGACACTAGCACTGCCAATATCGAAATCCAATCTGTTCCACATCGTGTATCTCAGGTCCTGTTCTGTTGCATTACTTCAGCTGTACTTTTCAGCGAACGAACAATGTTTTTCTCTCACAACAAATCAACATAAGCCAAATTGCGAATCGAACAACACATCCACTAGGTGCTCAATCGAATTCACTAGCTTGTTATAATTGTGTGTGTCGTTCGTCATGTGCTCGAGTTGTATGTGTTGTTGTTCGATTGTATGTACGCGCAGCAAGAGTGCTCACCTAGGCACTGAATTCATCCTAGATGCCGAAAAATGGACGCCTAAGATTGCTGCATGGTGATGAGGCAGCTCTTCGTGGACTTCAATCCAAGCAGGCCATTAATTAGAGCCCACTACCACTTGATTTGTACAGGCCTTGGCCTTGGATGAAGAAGATCCACGTTTAGCAAGGTATTACCTTTTGGGTGCTCAAAGCGAGGAAAAGCTGCAGATCTTCATAATTAGGCAGCACGTCAGCAGAGTAGAGCATTAGCTAGCTAGTCTTTTTACGAAGAGTTTCATTAATTTACAATCTCATATAATAATTATAAATTTACCTCAGTCCTCTGCATAAAAGTATACAAAACACAACTTAGTCAAACTAAAAGATAAGAGCACTGCACTCTAATGACTATCAGTCGTGTCTAGGAGGGAAACATTGTGATTTGTGACCGCGTTGAGCTTGTTTCTTTTTAAGCACCAAGCCATTTATGTATAACCAAAGTGACTACCAAATAGCTATAGCCCCTGGTAATAGAAAAGTTTTGAAACCCCCTTCTAAACACTAAGGCTAACTCCCGAATATATATATGAGAAATATTACAAGGTTGAAAAGCATTAAATCGATGTGTAATGTGTATGCAGCTCCGAAACCGTATGGGCAACACAACATTCAAAGAAGAGGTACTCAGCTAATAACATACTCCCTCCGGTTCATTATATCTGACGCAAGTTAGAATGACACGGTCTCCTAAATTACACTTTAACCATTCATTTACTTTATATTACATTATTTATGTTTATAAACTTATAATCATTAGAAAGTATAATTCCTTAAAAATCTAATCATATAGAGTTTGTATTATAATAATTAAAAATTATTAGACTAATTATTAGTCAAAGTTTTTAAAGTTTGAATATTAATATGCGTGTGCGCCACATAAAATGGACCGGAGGGAGTAGTATAATAGAAATGTTCTTTTACATAATGGACTTATTATGCATTACATATATGGATCCAGACTTGTGCATCTGGAGCTCATAAATATATTGCTCACCACACGCCTCAACCACCAATGAACAATTTTAGAATGGTACGTACTACGTAGGGCGGCGCTTCACTCGCACGCCTCCATTGCCGCTCTGCTATAGCTGCTTCATGCTTCAATTACTAGCCAGTAACCACGTATACGAACTAGTGTTATTTACGCACGGCAGGGTGCATGCTTAGTATAATCTTAATGAATCACTCATCAGCTAGGTAGCGAGCGAGCACTCTGGGTATAAGGAGTGATCCTTGGTGTAATCCTGGCAGTAGTAGTAGACCATGGACCTCTGCTGCGCCCAGCGCATGGCGTCCCGCTGCTGCACGCTGAGCCCAGCGCCGGCGGGGGACGCCGGCACGGGGCGGCACCCGGCGGGCGCGGCGGCCTCGCAGCCGGCGGTCCTGAACCCCCGGAAGCCCGCCAGGAAGGGTTGGTAGCGGTAGTCGGCCCTGTAGCGGCCGCCGTCGGTGGCCCAGTCGGAGGCGTCCCAGATGGAGCCGTACGCCCACATCTCCCTGTTCGGGAACGCCGCGGCCCCCGCAGCACTGGCGGCGTAGCGCCTGACGGGGACGTCGTCGACGAGGAAGACGATCTCGTCGGAGTTCCACAGGATGGCGTAGTGGTGGAAGTCCGCCGCCGGGTCGAACCAGAGGTGGAAGCGCATCTCCCGCCCCACCAGGCGCGCGCCGTCGCCGGTGCCCCGCACGTACACGTTGGTCTGCAGCGTGTAGGGCTCCCCCGGCACCGTGCCCAGCAGCTCCATGTCGATCTCGTCGTGCTTCCCCGGGTACAGCTCGTTGTTCGACAGCTGCATGCAGTATTGTTTGCATCTTCGTATCACTGTCACTGTCACTACTGGTAGTACGTAGTTACTGATGATGCTACTAAGTGCACAGTGATCGACGACGTACGTAGAAGGCAGTGTTGACGCCGGCGGTGTAGCCCGGCTGGACCTTGATGGAGACGCCGAAGTAGCCGTTCCGGTACGAGCGCTTCGACTTGAAACCGCTGCCTGTCGATGCATACGGTGATCATCAATCAGAGTTTGTTTGTTTACAGGTTCAGACGACGACGATTTAGATTTCAGGACTGATCGAGGACTCATCATCATCATCACAGCCGGTAGGATTGTGCCAACCGCCAAGTGCCAACTGCTAACAACGACTACGTACTGACCTGAGGTGCGGTCCATCAAGAGGGTGAGCGCCATCTTGTCCTGCGACAGCGTCTGGTGCTGCGGCCCCCACAGGTTGTCGTAGTCCTCGGAGAAGGCCATGGACCCTACCGTGGCGCTCGGGAAGTAGCCCGGCGAAGGCTGCGCCTGCACCAACGCTCGTGGATGGTGGCCGAGCAGCAGCACCACCACCGCCACGGCAATGGCGGGCGGCAGCGCCTGGCGGCGTGCAAGGAGATTCCCCATCTCAGACATCATCTCGCAAGCAAGAGCTGCTGCTTTGCACGCAGCAACACATGCAGAGAGCAATATGCAAGAGAGGTCGTTGTGCTGCTTCCTTCTTCTCCTGCATGGGGGCCAATATATAGGATAGGAGTCCCATCATAGTCCCAGGGAAGCGGTTGATGCATGCATGATGCGTGGAGGTTATGTAACTAACCAACTACCAACAGGAGACAGTTATGATTGTATTGCTCTCAAATCTACTACTGTCACTGCAAGGCCAACCGCGAGTACAGTACGTAAAGAGTCCTGGCGGCAAAAAAAAGAAAAAGAAATAGAAAAGATGTGCAGTAATGAAGCACCGTACGTGATCTAACTACCGCAAAGACTTCTTTTTTGGAAACTGACGACACAACCACAGGGCTACAAACAATGACAGTTTCGACCTACTATATGCACGGTACGTTCATATCAATTTAATTCTACCTGACTATCCGGACTGCATATATCTTATCTGCATTTCTGCAGTCAGGACTCAGGAATGGTGCCACCGTGCCAGGCACATTTAGAGGCAAGCAACACCATGCACGCATGCATGCTTATGCATTTCTCTGATGCTGAAATTGATTTTGCAGGTTTATTTGCAACCAACTTGTCTGCTGCTTGTTGGTTGATGACCTTAAATCTTCACTCTGCTTTCGCCTGCTCCTGCTACTCATGCAACTTGCCTAGCTACTCCCAGGTCTCGACTTAAACACCCAGCTAATTAAATTAAAGCCGCTAAACCCTCTCCTTGGACTTTGCCACATGCATACTAATGCATACATAGTACTCTACTCCCTGCAGCTGGTTTATTTCTTGCTTCTCATAAAAGGAAGGGATATATAGGCGTTTCAGTACGTACGATCAGCAGTGTTGACACCGTTTTTTGCACGTGTCAAAATAATCGGAGTGGACTAATCGGCAAGGGGAAAGTTATTGAATACTTTGATAGCCAATGAAAGCCAGTTTGTAAAGATGGTTGCCGATAGCTGGTGATGGTCGATGTAAAGGTTGATTTGGACTCGGGCGTTGCCGATGAGGTTGGAGGTGTTATTGTCGATGCCGATGAAGGAAGACTTGAAGACTACTGCCGATGAAACAGGGAGTATGCCGATGAAGGAAGACTTGAAGACTACTGCCGATGAAACAGGGAGTATGCCGATGAAGGAAGACTTGAAGACTACTGCCGATGAAATAGGGAGTATGCCGATGGGAAGGAGGGCAGTGAGATTTCCATCGTAATTGAGGCGGACAGGGAAATAGATAGGAGTTGATTTCCTTTTCTGTATTTGTTAGGTTATGATTCATGTAAGAGTCACGTGTTTCCTTAGATATGGGATTGGTGTCCTAGTTGTGTTTGGTTGTGTCTCTTTAGATCAGGGTATAAATATGGAGTAAGGGGCAATGTAATAGATGTATCAATCAATATCAAAACCAACTTTTACTCCTATTTGCATCTACTTACTTTTCGGCGACTTCGTCAATTTGCATATTTTTCCTTTTTACGAGTTCTCATTGATTCGGCGAGCTGCATCGCTTCAGTGCGACCTTCGGCGATTCTCGAGTTCCGCGTGAGCACCTCTTGGCCGTGACTTCCGGGCGTATCGCTGTTGTCAGGACCAAAGTGTTCGTATCTTCATCCTTGTCGATTAGCAGGTCAAATCGACTGGCACGCTTTGGATATCGATTCGGGTATTAGCCCTTTGTGTTTGCAGATCACTTTTGCATCAACACATCTTTTGGCACGCCCGGTGGGACAAATCAATCAATATGTTCAATTCCGAGATCGATCCAGGGAACATTATTGCAGTATCAGAAGAAGATCTCAAGGAAGAACAGAGGCAGGCTATGGAAAAGGCTGTAGAAGAATACAAGCAGCTTTGTCTGAGATCGTTTAGCTTGAACAAGAGTGGACAAGTCATCCAGAAGCAAGATTTGCCGTTGCCTCGGCAGGTTACCTTTGACTCCAATCCTGGTAAACTTCAAGAGATGGTTAATTCTGCAGTAAATCATGCTTTGATTAATCATTCCAATGTGCTGTCCAATACTGTTCATAATGCTGTGGTTCGAACTCTCAAAGAAGGACAAGCGGCACCACATTACGTTGGGTCTGCCTATCATCAACCAGAGCCGGCATCTGTCAAAACTCCATCGGCTCCTTCGGCCGTTGTGGGTACAGAAGTTACTTCCCCTCCAGTATTGGCAGGCTCACCTAATATTCAATCTACACCGATACAATCAGATCAGGTACTACCAGGAGGGCGAGTTCAGCTTAATACAGATCTATCGGCATCAGCTATGTCAGGCCCTGTGTCTCAGAATAGCCAGATTCCTACTAATTGGTGGGGATATGGCATGCCTCCAGAGTCCTCTGCTTTCAATCCTAGATTACCTCAAGTGTTTGATGCAGTAGGAAGAGCGCCTATATCATCGGCCGTTTCGCCGATGGCTCAAGTGCCTCAATATGCCGCAACTACTTCTGTGCAACCAACTCCAGGAGGTTTCCAGATGCCTATGGTTCAAACATTCAATTCAAGTCCATCGGCGAGCTTACTGCCGATGCAGCAGAAAGCCCCTGCTATGAGTCAAACTGGGGTTCAGTTCATGCCTCAAACCAGTTATAATTATCCAACAATATCAGCAAATTACCAGCCATCGGTAAGTTTTGTACCGATGAGTTCTAATAATGATTGGTCAGGACAGTTACCTGTTCAACATACAGTTCAGCGAAATCAGCAGGTTGCAGGGATTCAACAAGGTCATATGCAAGCTGGTTTCTAGAATCAACCATCGGCAGCCCAGCCGATGAATCCTTTCCAACAGGCTAATGGACCACAAGTAACGGCAAATATGCCGATTGCTGGAGATCGTGGGCCACAAAGATATGTGGAGGGATGTCAGCAGGCACCTCCTATAGAAATTCAACCAGTTCGTCAGCAGGAGGCTGATGCTTTTTGGGCCGATAAGATAGCAGAAATTGTGAAGGATCAGTTTGGGATAAAGCCTAAGGTCAATACTTATTCTTATCGAACTCCATACCCTCCTGCATACGATTTAATTCCTCTCCCAAATCGGTACAAGGTACCGGATTTTACTAAATTCTCTGGGCAAGATGATACATCAACAATGGAACATGTCAATCGTTTCATTATTCAATGTGGAGAGGCAGCTAACAGAGATGAATTAAGAGTTCGATTATTTTCATCATCTTTGTCTGGATCAGCATTTACATGGTTCATTTCATTACCACCAAATTCTATTATTACTTGGGTTGATCTAGAAAAACAATTCCATAAGTATTTCTTTGCTGGAATCCATGAAAAGAAGCTTACCGATTTAGTAAAATTGAGACAGCGTAATGATGAATCGGTGGAGAGCTTTGTACAAAGGCTACGAGATATAAAAAATAAGTGCTACAGCCTGGTGCTGGATGATCGGCAGCTTGCCGATCTGGCTTTCCAAGGGTTATTGCCACATCTTAAGGACAGATATGCTTCTCAGGAGTTTGAAAGCCTCAGTCATCTTGTGCAAAGGATCTCTGATCAAGATACTAGGGTTTTTGAACCTAAAAAGAACTGGAGTAAAAAGGTATCATTTGTTGAAGAAGTAGGAGATTCTGACTCTGATGAAGAACCAGTTATCGGCTTAGCTGAGTGGGTTAAGAATAAAAAGCCGATATCATGTCCCTTTGGTCAAAAAGAGCCAGAAAAGTTTACCTTTGATATCACCAAGGCCGATAAAATATTTGATCTTCTGCTTCAAGAGGGCCAAATTAAGCTGTCACCTAATTATGTGATCCCATCGGCAGAAGAGTTGAAGAAGATTTTGTACTGCAAATGGCACAATGCAACTTCACACAGTACAAATGAGTGCAAGGTATTCAGGCAACAGTTACAATCGGCTATTGAATCTGGGAGAATTAAGTTTGGTACTTCCAAGACCCAGAAGCCGATGAAAATTGATCAACACCCTTTTCCTGCAAATATGTTGGATGCCAAAGGAAAGACCAAGGTATTGACGTCAGAGGCTGCTGAGAAAAACGCGTCAGTGGACCCCCAACATCGGATAACTACCGATGATGCAAAGAGTAAGGGTTTGCTAGGAGAAAGCAGTAGTTCCAAAAATCCTCCTCGACCTGGCATTGTGATTACTCATCGAAGGCAGCAGGAGGGTTGGCGTCAACGTAATGACCGATATCGGCAACAACAAGAAATGAGACGTCAGGAAGAGTGGAATCGACATAAAGATCATTGGAGATGTCCGTTTTTCATCCATTGCTGGGAAGAAGGTATTAAATTGCCAACTGTTGAAAATTGCCCTGAGTGTAATGGTTATTACGGAGTCAATCGTTCAGAAAGGAGGTTTCAACGTGGTAATCAGGGTTTGTCTATCAATGAGCCGATCAGAGGCAGAGCATCAGTGCATGATCGGCTGGGGGGCAGACTTAGTGTATATGAGAGGCTTGGTAAACGCGCTGGATATTTTCCAAGGAATCAAGAGGAGCTTGAGGAGATGGCAAACGCAAGAGTTCCCGATGAGGAAATATTCTACAGGGACCCTAATATACGTCGTGTAGAACCAACTAGGACTTGTTATCAGCCGGTTTGGAAAACCAAGTTTCCTCGATGGTGCCTAGAGGGTCTGACAAAGACGCAGAGAAGGAGGATGCAACGTGAGCGTCAGGAGGATTTATACCAGGAGGAAAATTCCTCCAATGAAAGGCCTGGTCATCAGCAGTGGCAGGTAAAACACAAAAATAAGGGTCCATCGGCAGATGTTAATATGGTATTCATATTGCCGATGGAGTTTCTGGCACTATCTGATAATGAGGAAGAAGTTGTTCTCTCTGATCAAGTAGCTCAGCTAACACTAGATCCAATGATGGCTGTTTTTGAGAAACCTACCGATGACGAGAGACAGCATCTTAAGGCTTTATTTGTGAAGGGCAGAGTTGATGGGCAGCCTGTGTCTAAGGTACTTATTGATGGAGGGGCTGCGATTAATATTATGCCTTACGTGATGTATCGGAAACTTGGTAAAGGAGATCAAGACTTGACCAAAACCGATATGATGTTGAAAGATTTTGAAGGCAATGTGTCACCGGCTAAAGGGGCAGTGTGCGTTGAATTGACCATCGGCAGCAAAACCTTGCCAACGACGTTCTTTGTTATCAACGGCAAGGGTGCGTATAATCTGCTTCTAGGGAGGGATTGGATTCATGCTAATTGTTGTGTTCCTTCTACAATGCATCAATGCCTCGTACAGTGGATTGGGGATAAGATTGAGGTCGTCCCTGGTGATTCTTCTTATATCATCGCATCGGCAGAATCAGATACTTATGAGCGAACTAAATGCATATCAGGAGAAGCTTGGGAAAAAGAGTTCCTTAGAGTTGCTGATTATGAAATTCCACCGATCCAAGCAGTCGGTTCTGAAGAGGAGTTTTAATGGATAGGTTTGCCGATGATGGAAAATTAGGTCAAGGGTTCACATCGGCAGATGATTTAGTAGAAGTAGATATCGGTGATGGTGATAGGTCGAGGCCTACTTTTATTAGTGCTAAGTTAGATTCCAAGTGTAAGCAGCGAATAACAGATTTGTTAAAAGAATATAAAGATTGTTTTGCTTGGGATTATACTGAGATGCCTGGATTAGACCGATCGATAGTTGAACATCGGTTACCTATCAAATCTGGATTTCGGCCACATCAGCAGCCAGCGCGCCGATGCAACCCTAATGTACTTCCTGACATTAAGGCCGAAATAACTAAATTAATTGAAGCAAAGTTTATTCGGCAATGTCGATACGCAGAGTGGATCTCTAATGTGGTTCCTGTTTATAAGAAAAATGGAAAACTTCGTGTTTGTATTGATTTCAGGAATCTCAACAAAGCCACACCAATGGATGGCTATCCAATGCCGATTGCTGATTTGTTGATTGATGCTGCGGCTGGACATCAAATTATCAGCTTCATGGATGGTAATGCAGGTTACAATCAAATATTCATGGCTGAGGAAGATATTCCCAAGACTGCTTTCAGATGTCCAGGACATGTGGGGTTGTTCGAGTGGATAGTCATGACGTTTGGTTTGAAAAATGCCGGTGCTACTTATCAAAGGGCTATGAACTTTATTTTTCATGAGTACATCGGCACATTAGTGGAGATCTACATTGATGACGTAGTGATTAAGTCTGGAGATATCACAGCATATTTAGCCGATCTGCGAAAGATACTGGAGTGCACAAGGAAGCATGGATTGAAGATGAATCCTAATAAATGTGCATTCGGTGTATCGGCAGGACAATTCTTGGGTTTTATGGTGCATCAGCGGGGCATTGAAATCAGTAGGAAGTCTATTGATGCAATTAACAAGGTGATTGCTCCTGCCAATAAGACTGAATTGCAATCTTTGATCGGTAAGATTAATTTCATTAGAAGATTCATATCTAATCTATCGGGTAAGATCAAGGCTTTCAGCCCACTACTTAAATTGAAAGCTGATCAGGAATTTGTATGGGGAGTTGAACAGCAATTAGCCCTTGATGAAATTAAGAAATATTTATCAAATCCTCCAGTGCTAGTTCCACCTCAACATGGGAAGCCTTTCAGGTTATATTTGTCAGCTGATGATGCAGTTATCGGTTCAGCTCTTATTCAAGAATTTGAAGGGAAAGAACGTGTTATTTATTATTTGAGCAGAAGATTAGTGGATGCTGAGACGAGGTATTCGGCTATCGAAAAATTGTGTCTGTGCTTATACTTTTCTTGTGTCAAATTAAGGCATTATTTGTTATCTGCCGAATGTACGGTCATATGCAAAGACGATGTGGTCAAGTATATGCTGTCGATGCCGATATTAAGTGGTAGAATCGGCAAATGGATTTTAGCATTATCAGAATTTGAACTACGCTACAAATCAACTAAGGCAGTTAAAGGGCAAGTGATGGCTGATTTTGTCACTCAGCATTGTAATACGGTGGATTCTCTGGGGATTGCTCCCTGGACACTTTTCTTCGATGGGTCCACATGTGGTGAAGGAGCAGGTATCGGCATTGTGTTAATTTCACCTCAAGGAAAGAAGTATGAGTTTTCATTGCCGATTGTTGCTACAGCGACAAATAATCAAGCTGAATACCAAGCCTTGATAAAGGGGTTAGAATTGCTGAAGGAGATACGTGCCGATGTTGTTGAAATCTTTGGTGATTCTATGCTAGTTATAAATCAATTGGCTGGAATTTATGAATGCCGAAGTGAAGCTTTGATTTCGTATTATGAAAGGTGTTTGCAATTATTGAAAGGATTTAGAGATTTTCGTCTTGAACATATCTCTCGATTGCATAATGAGGAAGCTAATCGACTAGCTCAGCATGCTTCAGGGTATCAGCCTATTCAGGAAGTGCTAACATCGGCAGTTGATACCGATGACTGGAGGAAGGAGATTGTCGATTATTTAAAGGATCCATATAGAAAGGTTGAGAGACGTATAAGGTTCCAAGCTACCAAATATGTGCTTCTCGATGATGAATTATATTATCGAACTATAGATGGAGTTTTACTCAGATGTGTTAGCAATGATGAATCGAAAAGCTTAATGGGTGAAATTCATGAAGGAGTATGTGGGGCACATCAATCGGCTTTCAAGATGAAATGGATGATTAGAAGGAATGGGTACTTTTGGCCGACTATTCTTGAAGATTGTTTTAAATATTTTAAGGGATGCCAGGGGTGTCAAAAGTTTGGTAATATTCAAAGAGCGCCTGCATCGGCTATGAATCCTATAATCAAACCATGGCCGTTCCGGGGATAGGCTATTGATCTCATTGGTCAGATTTATCCGCCATCGAGTAAAGGACATAAATTTATTCTGGTTGCTACCGATTATTTCACAAAGTGGGTTGAGGCAATTCCTTTAAAAAAGGTGACATCGGTCAATATGATTGATTTTGTGAAAGAGCATATTGTTTACCGATTTGGTATTCCTCAGACTATCACTACCGATCAGGGCACCATGTTTACATCAGGAGAATTCGATGAGTTTGCTGTAGGTATGGGAATTAAAGTTTTAAATTCTTCTCCATATTATGCTCAAGCTAATGGTCAAGCTGAGGCTTCTAACAAAGGGATCATCAAACTCATTAAGCGCAAAATTGAAGAAAATCCTAGGAGGTGGCATACAGTATTAAATGAAGCCTTGTGGTCATAAAGGATGTCATGCCATGGTGCAACCAAAGTAACGCCTTATCAGTTAGTATATGGACACGATGCAGTATTGCCTTGGGAAATTAAGGTTGGCTCTAGACGAATACGTTCTCAAAATCAGCTGACAACCGATGATTATAATACTCTTATGAAGGATGAGTTGGAAGATGTGGCGGGTCATCGGTTAAGGGCTTTAGTTAGTATCGAAGAAAATAAAAAAAGAGTAGCTAGATGGTATGACAAGAAGGTGAAAGTAAAAGAGTTTGCCGATGGAGATCTGGTCTGGAAATTGATTTTACCGATTGGGACTAAAAGTTCAAAGTTTGGAAAGTGGTCTCCTAATTGGGAAGGTCCATATCGGATAAATCAGTCTGTTCCTGGTAATGCATATATTTTAGAAACCCTCGAAGGGGTTGTGTTTCCCAGAGCGTTAAATGGAAAATATTTAAAGAAATATTACCCTAGTATCTGGATAGATGCATAAAAGTACAAGTGCCGATAACAGTACTATCGGTTAGAGTTATGCAAGGGTGTCAATGTCTCATAAAGTGCCGATACAATAAATAAGATTACACGTTCAACAAGGATTGGATAGCTAATATTGCACGCAGGCGAATCTGGTCGGCTTCCTCCATTTCTTTGATATCGTCATCGGCAGCACCCTCCACAGGCTTGAGTTTTTTCTTCATGGCTAAAGCTTTGCGAGCTTGGATATCTCTTTCTTGCTGAAGGGCTTTGACGGCATTGGGTAGCTGGCTTTCTTCTTGTTGAGCATGAGTTAAGGCTGCATCGATTTCTTTCAATTCAGCCAATAGAGCTGCCTTCCTTGCCGATAGATCCAAGATTTTCTGCTTAAGTGCAGCACCCGAAGTCTGCAAGTTGACGATGCCCTTGTGCTTCTCATCAGCGATTTGTTTCAGTTGTAGCATCTCTTCTTTAAGTTGAGCTTGAGCTGCTCTATCGGTAATGCGCTGAGCAGCCCGTTGATATTGCAGTTGGCGGCTTTCTAAGTGGGCTGCTGGGAAGAGTACTTCTTCAACATCGGCAGGGACCTGGCCACGAATTGTTTTGAAAATTGCCTTTGCGGGGTCCGAATCATCTACCAGTTGGGCGGTTCCTTGCTGTAGCAAGTTCAGGAGGGTTTCCAACTTGGATTTAGTCTCTGCCGATATTGTTCCCAGCGCAAGGGAAGAACTTGTCTCCTCTCCATCATCGTCAGAAATGTCAATGGCAAAGGAAAATAGGCTGTTCGGGGAATCTTGTTCCTGAGAGAGAGGAAAGGAGATCAGTTAGGGGTAAGTATGAGTATTGTAAAATCAGATAGGCTGATTGGTTTACCTGTTTCAAGGCAATTTCCTGTGCTTGACTGGAGGAAGCAACCTGGAGTATGTCGTGTGGAGGATCGGCTGAGCTTGCCGATGGGATATCCTCTGTGACTTCATCGGTGGTGGGCTCTTGAGGTATGATGACCAATGACATTGGGGCAGATATAGGGATCGGCATAGACCTTTGTCGTTTTGGCTGTGCTTCAGTATCTGTTAAAGCTTTGCGCTTTGCTTGAGCATCGGCAACGATTGGCTGGAGGGCATCGACACTTGTTGGTTGTGAAGCTTGGACATCTGGTACGTTTGCCGATGTACCCAATTGTTGCTGCAAAACGAAGTGTAAGATATGATATTTAACAGATAAAATATAAAGTCAAGAAGCTACCTCTGAAGGAGTGGTGCTTGATATCGGCGGAATTGCCGATGACGATCCAGTAGCAGCTCTTACCCCCTGATGATTAAGGTTAATACAGTTTGTGATCGGCATAAGTGAAAATAAACAAGGTTGTTACCTTAAAGGCTTTGACCAAGGTTGTAGCAGCGGCCGATGGAGTAGCCCTGGATGTAGCCAATTTGGACTTAGAAGTGATGGTCTTGGTACGAATCTTCTGGTGGGTCAAAGCGGCTAAGGTGGGAGCGTTGTAGCCGATCGGCGATGTTGGGGAAACAGGCCGGAGATTGAAGGGTTTCCCACTTTTGCTCACCGATGGTGCTGGGTTGTTAACCTGTTACAAGAGAATCAATTACTGATGTATGAAGGGAAAAGTAGAAGGGAGTTAAAGGAAACTTACCGCGTCGTCAGGGATGGCATATTCAGGGTCGATCATGTGCCGATATGTGTGAGCAGAAGTTGCGAACAGTTGTTCTTTCCACTCTCGCCACCATTGCTTGTATGACTCGGTGATGAAAGATATTGGTGTCCAGGTGGATATATCAACATCTGTAGTATCGGCATCAGGAGAGAGTTGTACTACCTTGTTCCAGTCTGTTCCGCAGGTAATTGTTTCCCTGGGTTTGATCACATCGGCAAAGCAGAGTTTGATTGGCAGTTGCCCAAAAGCCAATTGGCGGGATACTGCCGATGGGTTGTAAAATTCATATGTAATGTTGGTGTTTTTCCCGCTGCCGAATGTGTTTACTGGAATTGCCCTGGGAGTGATGATAGCCATCATGAGCTCATTATCTTGATTCAGAGTGTCATCGGCAAAGTTGAAAAGAAGGGGGAATCTGTTTTCTTCGTCGATATAAGGCACCCAGGCCCTATGATCACGAGAAAGACCATTGTAGAAGCTTTGAAAGAATCTGCCGATTTGGTCTTCGTTGGCTTCTGTTCCAGGAAGGACAATTATGGCTTCACCAAAATTGAGGGGTGAGCGTGTTGCCGATTCATCATCCCCGAGCACATAATCTTCAGCAATTTCTCGTGGGAATTGTTGAGCAAAAAAGTCCCATTGCAAACGTTTGTGCATATGGGCATTCAGCCACATGTTGATAAACCACCACGGGCCTCCCAGGTTGCCGATGGGTTCGCCAAGCAAAAGTTTCTGAGACACTTGGTGAAGAAGATGATAAGTGGAGCTCAGAAGGTATCGGCCAAGAGGAAACCTTACGCCATTAGCCAAAAGTTCAGCTGCAGGGAGGAAGGCGTTGGTTGGTCCTACTGATCGACCACAGAAGATAAATTTTTCTAACCACATATTCAGGAATGTGGCATGTTCCCTCTGGCTAAGTGTCCCGGTTTTCTGGTATTCTTGAATATATCCTGTCCAACCGCCGATGTTACGGGTATTCACTCTATATTCAGGCTTTCTACCATAGATGGAGCCTTCATCGGCAGTTGAGATGTCCAAGCCAGTAAGCATGTGGACATCGGCAAGGGTAGGAGTAGCTGGGCCATGTCCAAACATAAAAGTATTGGTCGTGTCTGACCAGAAATAAGCAGCTGCAATTATCATTGATTCATTTTTCTGCATATCGGCAATAGAGAGCCTGATACATTGGTCTAACCTTCGTTCTGCCCAGTATACTTGCATCGATCTATTAACCCTCAAATACCAATCTTTCCACCCTTTGGTGGTTTTGGGCCAAGATCGGAATGTGTCTTTCCACAAATTCAGAGAGAAATTTTGGGCTCTAAAGGGGATTCTGTTAACCTCTGCGTTGATCAGATCGGTTGGATCTGGGTTGCCCATTGGTCCAAGGCATTGGACGTGCGGCTGATCGGTTGGGATAATTAATTTGTTGCGCAGTTCCTAAGGTTATGGAATCCAGAAGACAGAAAAAAGGAAAAATCACCAACTGAATGAATTTGCAAAAAGATCAAAGTAAAAGGTAATGGAAGTGGAGCGAACCGCGGGGACGTCGAAATTGATGGCCATTGTCTTGAGGAAGGTGGAGGTACGAGCCGGAAACTTGAAGTTAGCGCCGGAGAAGGGTTCTTGTTGGTTGAGGTCACGCGGTTGTTCGTCGGAGTCGCCGCCGGAGAGAGAGAATGCCAAGGATTGGAGGCTGAAGATAGAAAATGAGGGTTCCGGAGAAATCTATTTATAAGCCGCCCAGAATAAGGGTATTTTGGACTTATCTCTATGTCGCGCGCATATAGGTCAAGGCGGTTCAGAGGGATATGGTAACTGTTCGCGCGATAATCAGGGGATTGTACAGATGAGTTGATAACAAGTAATCATGACTTGGAAGGGATATCGATACATGATATTTTAATTCTGAAAATGGCAGCATTATCATGTTAAGATCTTGCCGATGGGTTATTGTTTTGGTATCTCAACCATAATCAAGGCAAGAGTGGTTGGCGATTGTGCGATATTTACTGAAGTGCGTGAATCAAGATGAGATTTGATTGGATTTGATAGCAAATCAAGTTTTGGCTTGGAGAATGAGTTACGGTAATCGGGCAAAGGCAAGCGTTATCTGGAGTAAATTTCGGAGGATTAATGGTTTTATACTCCGAAATTGGGGGGCATGTGTTGACACCGTTTTTTGCACGTGTCAAAATAATCGGAGTGGACTAATCGGCAAGGGGAAAGTTATTGAATACTTTGATAGCCAATGAAAGCCAGTTTGTAAAGATGGTTGCCGATAGCTGGTGATGGTCGATGTAAAGGTTGATTTGGACTCGGACGTTGCCGATGAGGTTGGAGGTGTTATTGTCGATGCCGATGAAGGAAGACTTGAAGACTACTGCCGATGAAACAGGGAGTATGCCGATGAAGGAAGACTTGAAGACTACTGCCGATGAAACAGGGAGTATGCCGATGAAGGAAGACTTGAAGACTACTGCCGATGAAATAGGGAGTATGCCGATGGGAAGGAGGGCAGTGAGATTTCCATCGTAATTGAGGCGGACAGGGAAATAGATAGGAGTTGATTTCCTTTTCTGTATTTGTTAGGTTATGATTCATGTAAGAGTCACGTGTTTCCTTAGATATGGGATTGGTGTCCTAGTTGTGTTTGGTTGTGTCTCTTTAGATCAGGGTATAAATATGGAGTAAGGGGCAATGTAATAGATATATCAATCAATATCAAAACCAACTTTTACTCCTATTTGCATCTACTTACTTTTCGGCGACTTCGTCAATTTGCATATTTTTCCTTTTTACGAGTTCTCATTGATTCGGCGAGCTGCATCGCTTCAGTGCGACCTTCGGCGATTCTCGAGTTCCGCGTGAGCACCTCTTGGCCGTGACTTCCGGGCGTATCGCTGTTGTCAGGACCAAAGTGTTCGTATCTTCATCCTTGTCGATTAGCAGGTCAAATCGACTGGCACGCTTTGGATATCGATTCGGGTATTAGCCCTTTGTGTTTGCAGATCACTTTTGCATCAACAAGCAGCTTATTATTACAGGATCAGGATATATCTGGGTAGCCTAGCCTTACTTAATCTGGCTTATTAAGTAAACGATCGATCTGATCAACGTACTAACGGAACGGCAACTAATTAATTGAATTCATACGCAACAGTGACTTGTGATGCTGATGATGAGCAGCAGTGCAGCAGTAGCATGGATATATGTGCTTTGCAGTGCAGTGCAGTGCGTGCAGAGACTTTCCTGTTCAGTTAGTATAGTTGCGTGCAATCAACCGTTCCATTCCAATTCCAACTCCATGGTGCGTTGCGTGCGTCGTCTATCTATCGTCTGAAATCCTGAATTGCATCCATGCCCTATCCATCGATCAGAGAGGAAATGTAACGACGACGACACGCTTAATTTCCTTTGGCGGCCGATCGATCAAAGAATGAACTCAAAAGGACCATGCATGCAGGCAATGCAACGCATGCATCGTGACCCAAATATAATAATGCAAACAGAAACAGTGATTGTATGCGCCGACCATTGGTTAGTTCGTTAGTTAGTTAGGCCTCCCATCCATATATACTTTACATCACAACGTATATCTTTTTGGAATCCAATTCGGCCGATCACTACATATATATGTCAAGCACTGCATGTGCAGCACGCAGTCGTGTACCCGGTCGTCCTAGCTAGAAAACTAAGCTAGAGCATTTTAGCATGCCCAACTTATTTATCAATATAATCGGCGGCTTTCCTGGCTATATGCAAACCTAGCGCCAGCCCACGTCAAGTCAAGCAGCTAGCAGTGATACTAGCTAGCTGCTTCTAGAGAGCGTTATATGCCATCAGTTCGTCACCTGATCAGTAAGTATTTGTGGTGAAAAAAAAAAAGTGTATTACTGCACGTACTCCCTCTGTCCCAAAATAGAAGTCATTCTCGCTTTCCGAGAAATCATTCTTTTCTAACTTTAATCGATTATATATAAAAGGATATTAATATTTGTAATGCATACTTAGTATTATTAGATAGGTCGTTGAATATACTATCATAATAAATTTATTTGGAGACATAAATGTTGCACGTATTTTCTATAAATCTAGTCAAAATTAAAAAAGTTTGAAATCCCATAACATCATCTGTAATAATTATGTTGCATGCAAATCTGCTAGCTAGCTACAGTAGTAACGGTTCTGGTTCTCGATCTCGTCGATCGATCCAATCAATTTTTTGACTGCCAATCGAATTGAAGTCTGTGTAGTACAGTCTACAGCCTACTGCCGCGATGAGATGATCTGACGCTTCAACCGGAAGATTCAGCTAGCTGCTAGCACTCTGCACTTGTCTGAATGCGTTAGCACGTCGTCTTCACCATCACATGTATGCATGCCGCGCGCGCATTCAAACAAGTTTCTTCTCTTTTTTTCTTTTTTTTTTCCTTTCTTTTTATAGAGGTTGTTCGAAATGAATTGAGTTGTCGTCGAAAATTGGAATATGAAAATGAAATCGTAAAATTCGATCCATCTCTGTTGCCTGGTTGACTGAAAAATAACTCATTGTATAAAAGTTTTCAATCAGTCAGCTATTTTTTTCTTTAAAACAAAAAAGATCTGAAACAAAGTATAATAAGAAGTACGTAGTTTTGCCTGTTATCTAATACGTCCATCCGATCCTTGCAAAGCTAGAGAGCATGAACGATGAAGGGTAGAAATAGAATCATGGCTAAAGCAACCTTATCTCAGGCGCATGACGAATATAATATATAACAAAAATCTGATCGAATTTGGTTAATACTCTATAATAATGATACAAAAAATAAAGCGCTTTCATATATAGGCCGTGCCAATCAGTGGAACAGGAGAACATTTTGTCAGAGATGCGGACTGATCAACCTCTAGCCTCCTAGATTTGCATCTCACATCCCGATCCGGCCCCGAAAATGATGCAATTACTACTTTATGAGGAGCCTAACAGTTTTAAGTCTAACTACATATATAAGAAAAATTACTAACATTTATAATACCAAATATGTACCATTATATTAATTACAAAATATATTTCATAGTAAAACCTAATTGGAGACATAAATATTGATATATTTTTTTATAAATTTAATCAAATTTAGAAAAGTTTGATTTGTCTGGATTCTAGAATTACATTTTTCTTTTGACAGAGGGAGTAATAATATATATTGAGTCCAGACAAACTAGCTAAACTTCATCCAAGATAGATCACTACTACACGAAACAATATTTAGCAACCGTCAAAACTGTTATTTAGCCGCGTGGGTGTTATGGCAACCAGTTGCACGCATACGTCTCTAAAAATAATTAAGGATTTGCAGGGGTGGCCACCCGCCATTAGCACCTAGAAATCAATCTCTACATAAAAGATCAGTCATGGATGTGAGCGCCAAAATGGGATTATATATGGAGAATGTTGAAGTAGTATAGGAGCTGAATTGTAAATACATATTCCTCTGTGGACTATGCTTTTTTATTATGTTTTTTAATTATTTGCTTGGCCATGTTTCTCAACAAGAAATTTAGTGCAACAACCGCTGATGATCGGTATCGGAAGAAGTTGCAAATGGTCACATGGTGACATGCCACATGCCCTTTGTGCAAGATAAAGCAACCGCCTGCACGTACGGCACCTCCTCCACTAATTTAGACTCTGACATCTCTCCTAAAACCAGAGCTCTTTCTGGTGTTCATAACCAGCCGCTTGTTCGGCTGGCCACAATCGGCTGGCTGGCCACAATCGGGTTTTTTTTCAGTCATAGCAGTTTTTTTCTCTCAAAAAAATCAGTTGCTACAGTGTTTTCCAGCTGCTACAGTGTAACCTTAATGCCAGCCGGACAGCTCACAGACATCTCATTTGTACGCAAATTCCAACAATTATCCATATCGTCAACAAATTTGATTTCCCATCATCTTATTCATCAGTTTATTAATTTTATTTTTAGAAACAAGCTTTTAATTCAATTTTCTCTTTGCTGTATTTTCCTTGTTTAATTTGTAAGGATTGAAGAGGTCCTTTGGGATACAGTAACTTTACATTAAAAAAGTATAATAAACACAGAGAATTTTGCTGTTGCACATGCATGCCATGCAGATCATCATCAGCTAGGGCCTAGGGGCCTGTTTGGTTGGTTGCATGTAGCTAGCCTGGTCCGCCATGGTTCCTTGTAGGCATGTAGCATTCGGAAGAGAAGTTGTTTGGTTGCCCGCACAAGTACAAATCATGTAACACGAATATGTCAAAATAAATACTAAAATATTAATTACTTATGGTATTATGCCATAATAAATTTTAATTTACCTAATCCAATCTTAATTTGATTTGAAATCACTTAATATTCACTAATTATGTGCTAATAACGTCATTAGCTATGCTAATCTTGCACAGCGCGAGCCTGGCTCACCGGATGCGACCAATTCTGGCGTTTCTCTGGATGCAGCATCTTTCATGCTTTGAGTAGCGTGTGATCCTGCCCAATGATCCGTCCAGCCAACCAAACGTGAGCGCATGCATCCGAGCGGCCTGGCCCAGCCCTACCAAACGCGCCCTAACTGATCGATGGGGTGCATGCATGCATGCAACCAACGAGTAGCCGACTCTGAATTGTCAAATCAACTAACCCTGTACGACATACACACATTCTTCCTCCCTTTTCTTTTATTTCTAGCTTTCTTTCTAGAACAATGAATGAACGTAATCATGCATCCATGGTTGTGTTTGACCATGGGTTGCCTTTCATTTGTAGCTAGATACTAGGTTCCTGTGAGCGTACCTAACGCAACAGTGATACATCACAGCTTTAAATTAATTTAATTTGATAAATATAAGCTAATTTGGCTTTATTTGGATGGATGTTTTGAGTGTTTTAGATGGACTGTGCGTAGCTCAGCTAGGTAGGATCCTTATCGTGGAACTGTACACCTGTGTTCCCTCAACTTAATGTGGATGCTCGCAATTTTCTAGACTTATTTCAGGATTTATAACGCTGTTATTGTGTTAGTGGTAGATGACATGGCTGTGGATAGCGATTCAAAAAACAAAATTGAGCCAGTTTGGAGTATAGAGGAATCTCTCATCTTATGTGAAGCATACTTCCTCCTGACATAAATATAGCTCATTGGTCAAGTACATATTATTTGTGGTCAAGGATAGAAGATGTTTAACTTGGAATAAATTAAACCTAGATTGACTAATGCTTATGATCGACTGATGGAAGTAGTGACTCTTCCCATGGCATCTTCTGAAAAGAAATCGAGTTTCATATAATGATTACTAGCTAGCTCTCCCTTGATTCTAGAATAATACTCCCTCTGCTCCAAACCATAATTCGTTTTGGCTTTTCTATATATCTAGATATAGCGTGTGTGTATATATATATATATATATATATATATATATATATATATATATATATATATATATATATATATATATATGCATAATAAAAGCTATGTATTTAAAAAAATAAAAAGTCGGACTTGTTGGGAACTTGTAGCTATAGGATTTGGGGGCCAAAAAAGATTTCTGTTGATTCCGATCCCTCCCTAGGATCTGATCGATCCACCATCGTCATGCTACTGCGTATTCAGTCTCCTTACGAGTCCAACATCCCTCAAGCCCCCGCACATAGTAGGGGTCCGGTCGAGGGGCGTTTTTTCGATATAACAGAGGGCCTGAGCCGTGCCATGTTTTCCTCGATGGATGAATCATGGTGCTCGATGAGCTATTAACGGGCTAGTTCGAGTGGGACCCCAGTTTCTCGTTTGTGGGGATCCAGCATGGGTCAGCTGGTGATCGACTGTAGATTCTTGGCGGCCAATCCATATAGTTCTTGGGTCTGTTCGACCGGTCCCAAGGGCTCGCAGCCTTTCTTCGAGGAAAAACCATGGACTATGAACCGACCAAGACTCAAACGTGGGCCAGGATGCCTGCGGCGCTCGTGTGCCCAGGTATTGGCCGCTAGCAGGCCCATCCCTTTTCACCCCTCACTCTAAAGGTGCCCCGGAGCGGCTGTGATCCCATCGGTGGGCCAACCTTCGAACTCATAGGCCTGAATGGGCTATGGGAGCGTTTTTAGCTCCGTATCCCTCCTTACCTATGGCGGTTCTCAGCCCATCGAATAGGGCGAACCGTCATCTGGTGTGTCCTTCGAGGGAGCGGCTAGAGGTGGCATGCACACGTTTCTCAAGGAGGCGATGTGACAAGGCGCGATGAGCACGTAGATCTAGGTGGACAGTTCGCCTCTCACTCCACCTTCCCTTATAAGTAGCGGCCTTTCCCTTCATCTTTTGATACATCTAACTGTAGCCTCGCCTTCTTGGCTTCTCTGCCGCCAGCGTTCAGATCTATTGCCTTCGCTCTTCCTCCGCCAGCATAGCTCTCGTTCTTCCACCCTTGCCTCCCATGGAATCATGGTATCGCTTTGACATCACCCACACATGCATAGAGGGCCACGTCAAGTGCAGTCTTCTCTGTGGGAGGACCAACGTGGTGGAGTGGCTCATGCCTGGTCACGAGGAGGGCCAGCGCCGCCCGATGGCTTCATCATGTCTGAAAGGATCAAGATGCCTAAGAGGGGGGTGAATTAGGCTAATTCTAAATTTCTTTGCAATAATTAAACTTTACGGTTAGCCCAATTAACCCCTTGTGCCTAGAAAGTGTTTCTATTGATCTAACGCACAAAAGTTTAGCACCCTAAGTTCCAATCCTACTCTAGCATGGCAATTCTAGGAATGTAAATGATAAGAATTGAATTGCTCAAAGTAAATGCTCAAAGTAAAGAGAGAAGAAGGAACGCGGCGATGTTTTGCCGAGGTTTTAGAGAGTCGCCACTCCCCACTAGTCCTCATTGGAGCACCCGCGTAAGGGTGTAGCTCCCCCTTGATCCGCGTAAGGATCAAGTGCTCTCTACGGGTTGATTCTTCGACACTCCGTCACGATGAATCACCCACAACCGCTCACAACTTGAGTTGGGTCATCCACAAGCTCTGTCGGATGATCACCAAGCTCCTCAATCACCACCAAGCCGTCTAGGTGATGGTGATCATCAAGAGTAATAAGCACGCACTCTCACTTGACCACAACAAGCCTAATGAGAAGGGTGGATGCACACTTTGCTACTCTTGATCTCACTAATGAGGCTCTCTTTGGGATTCTCAAATCTCAATCACCTCACTAGGACCTTGCTCTTCTTGGCACTCTCAAAGGTGTTTCTCAGCTGTTGGAATAAGCAAAAGTACCCCCACACACGAATGGAGGAAGTATTTATAATATGGGCTGAAAAACGAACCGTTATGTGCCTCTGCGGGGTGACCGGACGCTCCGGTCATGTTGACCGGACGCGCCGGTCAGTTCACCCTGAACTCTAGTGTTTACAGTGTGACCGGACGTTGGCCAGCATCCGGTCAGCACTGACCGGACGCGTCCGGTCATGATTTTCCCTCTCTGAAACCTTGCTGAAGTCGACCAGACGTTGGCCCTCAGCGTTCGGTCGCACCAGACGAAAATACCTCGGTCAAATGAACTAATCGGACCCTGAGCCAGCATCCGATTCGTATTTGACCCTCCATTCACTTCTAACTCTCGATCATACGTGAATGAAGTTTGCTCCATTGGATCTAAGGGCTATTTTGGAGCTACCTAGTGCTAGATTTAGCAAGTGTGCACCACACCTAACTCACTAGACTCACCTAGGTCAAGCTACCCATCCATACCCCCCTTAATAGTATGATCAAAGGAAAAATAAAGTCCTAAACTACTCTAAGTGTCTCTTCAACTCCAAACGACACTTAGAACTAGTCCATCCTTAACCTTGTCGTCCATCCTTTGAAAACCAAAATGATTTCCATCGTAGGGGCATGACCACCATGATTGCCCAATCGATCTCCATTACCGTGACCTAACTTAACTGCCTCTGCAAAACACACGTTAGTCACAGTAATCACGTATTGTCATTAATCATCGAAACCTAACTAGGGGCCTAGATGCTTTCAGTGTCCTTTGCGCCCTTCCATGAGCGTGGACTCACCAACTAATCGGTGCCTTGAGACACCCCGGGGTCATAACCCCGATAGTAATACACTGGATCCAAGAGATTTTAAGAAAGATTAAGAAAGAATACCAAACATGCATGTGCCCTAATATCAACTTCGATTCCATTTAATCCCACATGAATGGTAGGTGTGTGGTTGCCAAATTTTAAGAAAAACCACTTTGCTAGTGATGCTATTAAGTAGCAAGTCATGCAATTTTTGAATGTACAATATATATGAAGTATTTAGATGAGGACTACATTAGAACGAGGATTATTGAACCAATAAAACTAGAATATCTTGAATTTTAGGATTTTTTTTGAATGTGTGCTTCAATCAAATCATGTCACCTGAAAAAAGCCTCCAAAGGAGTATTATACTCCTCCATAGGCTTAGGGGCTACTGTCGGGTATTGATATTAGGGATACCCGGAGGAAGGAAGTTAACAGCCACGAACGTTAATTCGTCCGGATGGTCCAAGACGTATTTAAGGCCTTGCCTAACCCTGAGGGTGCGGGCTCTGTCTTGCCCGACCCCAAGGACGCAGGCCCTGTCTCGCCAGACCCCTCGAGCGTAGGCTCCGTCTTGCCAGACCCCTCGGGCACGGGCTCCGTCTCGCCTGACCTTGAGGGCATGGGCTTCGTCTAGCTAGAACCTTCGGGCATAGGTTCTGTCTTGCCTGATGGGGATCCATACCACCTCCAACCACTATGGGTCTAAGAGTACGACCCTAGGGTCAAACTTTTGACACCGAGAGGGAAGCGGACACGTCTTGACGTGACCGGTGGCCACGACGGACCATACCTGAGGGCTCACATCACCAATAGTGTTGGGCATGCCGGTGTTGTGCTACCTAATCCCCATACGTGATAGGAGTACTGTTGACCACGCCGCTCGTCGGAACAGAGTGGAGCACCACGACCGGCTGACAACGCCTATGTATATCGCCAGTGACGAACAGGGCCATGATGTGGAGCCATCCCCGTCATCATCTACAGGATCGATGGGACCCATATAAAGGAGATGAAGGACACTGTGACCCTAGAGGCCTTCTTCTCCCTCGCTTTTCTCCTTTTCTCTCTCTGTAACCTACGCCTTCCCCTTCACCTATAAAAGGGGAAGCAAGACGCCCCATGAAGGACACGTCTGAGTAGCTGAACAAACTCTCAGCACTCTTCAATACTTTCACCAGAGACCTAGGATCTGCTTCCTTTCTCGCCCATCTGTAACCCCTACTACAGATAGTGCCGGTAACACGAGCAACAGCAGATTGGATGTAGGGACGTTCTGCCCGAACCAGTATAATCCTTATGTCCTTCGAGCACACCATCTGGGCCAGACATGCAAACTAGAAATGTACTAGCCAGTGATCCAAAACACCGACACTTAGGGTGAGTCATTGGCCTCTCGTCGCGTAGGGCGACAAGGTCATCGAGCGACCTTGGACCTCTTCTCCCGAGTGTCTACGAGCCAGAGGATGCAGGCTTCGGGTGAGTCATTGGCCTCTCATCGCGTAGGGCGATGAGGTCATCGAGCGACCTTGGACCTCTCCTCCTGAGTGTATGCTAGTTCCAGCGTTACTTCACGAGGAAGACACTGTTGCGCGATTTTTAGCCGCCCGCAGCGGCGACTCCTTCTGAAAGGGTCATCGGTTCTTAGGGGTGCGCATGGCTTTACGACCGTGCTTCGGGTCATAGTCTCGGGTTGTAGGTAGGAGCCGACCGCGGCCCTGCCTCATCTATCAGGACCACTCGGGCCTGGCTCTGTCTTCATCGCATTGCCCTTTCCTGACTCCGAAGGGTCGTTCTACCTTATTACAGGCAGGTTTCAATTGTTGCCCCATGCGAGGAGAGACTTGTCCACCGTAACCACACGGTCGGAGCGGTGCACCTCGTTGGGGTCGCTGGGTAATTCAAGTGGGACCCGATATCCTCCCCAATCGATGTGGAGTTTGGTTGTGCCTCACGTTAGATGTCCCATTAATCATTGGCCATCAATCCCGTTGGTCCCCAACCGCCTCTGCAATGGCCAGAAGGCAAGATGCCTCCCCTAGAGGGGGTCAACTCGGGAGACTTCGAAGCGGATGACTCGAACATAGAGAGAGATGGTCATGTGGCTCCGCACCACCGATTAGAGCCGTGGGGGCCCATCTCCTCCCTGCCCCTATCCCTTTTGTGGCCTCGAGCCCTTCTAAGGGCCGTCCCAAGAGAAGTTTTCCTAAGCACGACGCATGGTCGTGTTTGTGGTGGGTCGCTTTCATGTACAATTTTTTGGGATGTGCAACCCCTTTGATCCTGTAGCTTCACGAACGTCTGCCCATGGGCAACAAGGCGCCTTTGAAATGAAGGCACGTAAACCGAAGCGACGTGAAATGTGAAAGCGAGCATGACCTACTTGGCCTGGGTTATCTCACGGGAGGCCACCGCTCCACCTTCCGTCTGGTCACCGATCCTGCTCTGTGGGATTATCAAATAGGTTAGTAATGGTTGTGGGCCTGGTTTGCTTGCCGAGGTTATCTTTGAGGCTATAAATTCGCTGGAGTGGTGTGCTGTGGGATGTGTCACTGTCCCGTCTCCTGAGCTGCCTTCTTATCCTTTCTGCTCGTGCATTCGTAATTGCTCCCATGATGACGGATCGCGGGAAGCGCCTTCCGAAGAGTCCCCTGAGGTCGACGGACTGCCGTTGCTCCTTCTATCTTCTCTGCGAGAACAAGGGTAAGTGGTTTTCGCGTCATTCTTTGGGTTTCACTATGCTCGTGTTAATCGCGGGTGTGTTCAGGATCATGTCTCCGGTGATGGTGTCGGAGACCGGAGGTCCATCCGGTATTGTCCGTCCCTGGCCTGTTCCGGCTCTGGAGCCGACGAGCCCCCGCCCCCTGTCCCTTGCTATCGGGCGGCAAGGGATATGGAGCTATATGCTCTAAAGGGACGAGGCCCGCTGGTTGCATTCGAGTTCTGTTCACGAGGTGGCCCAGCTGAGGGCCCGCGTGGATTATCTCTAGGCGACCCTCCAGGTGTCGGAGGAAGAGGTCGCTGAGGCGCGAGCGCTTGCCACCGCCACACGGGTGCGGGCGTATGGTGAGTTTCTTGTTTCTCATCATTCCTATTTACTAGGTTTTTTATCTCGGGTTTTTGGTGGGACTTTCTGGATCGCAGTCTAGACTAGAGAGAGTTTGTGCACCGTGCATATATATGCAGTGATGGTGTGCTGGTGAGAGAGTTTGTGCACCGTGCATAAAGCCATGAAGGAGCCTACCTTTTTTTGTGTGTGTGTGGATGTACTCCTACATGCATAGCACGTAGGTATGGTCTGCCAGTGGACAGTGGTCCATTTTAATTAAGGCCTTGTTTAGTTGGACCCCAAAGTCCAAAAAGTTGCTACAGTACCTGTCACATCGAATATTTGCGGACCGTGCATGGAGCATTAAATGTAGACAAAAAGAAAAACTAATTGCACAGTTTGGTAGGAAATTGCGAGACGAACGTTTTAAGCCTAATTAGTCAATGTTTGAACATTATTTGTTAAATAAAAATAAAGGTGCTACAGTAGCCCCAAATTCCAAATTTCGTGAATTAAACAAGGGCTAATATTGGGTCTACGTTTTGGACCTAAAAACACCCACACTTTGACTTCTCGTGGTCTGTTTTTTTTTCTGCTCCCGGTGATGGGCACTGCTGCTCCAGTCATAGTCTGTCCATCCTTCCCTTCCAAAACCATCTCACCATACTTTTGTTTCCTGTCCATATCGGAGTCAGACACCTCTAGCTGTGCCCCGGGGATTCAAGCGAGGCTCGTCGGGGCTTGATGAACCCTAGAAGAAACCCCAAAGACTTGACTCTCTAACCCTAGCCCAACAACTTATTACATTTGCCAAAGTTGGCCAAAGAATGAAAGAAGACAACTTGGATCTAGCTAGGGTAGAGTAGAGATGAGAAAGGGGAAAATCCTGGTGTTGGCAAGATGGGACAAACATCAAGGCATGCAAGCATTGTATTCCATGTATAAGCATATTCATTTTAACTTTGTGTTTGTTTTTCTTTAATAAGTACAGCGTCATTTGAAGATGAGTTGACAACACTGGTGACCTAAATTAATATTCAAGAGATGATCTGACGGAGGTAAGGTTCATGCATGCAAATGTCAACAGGAAGGGATGGGATGCATAAAGCCAATCATTTGTGTGACATATCTCTGCGTACGGCACGCCATATTCACCTTTGATTGCTAGATGGAGGTGTTAATTGGTGTAGGAAATCCATAATTGGTTATGATCATCTAGCAACAATTTTTTTCTACGCGAAGATCATGTAGCAATAATTGATAGCAGCTTCTATTACCTTGCGGTTCATTTGGAACAGCTCAAGATGCATGGATGCTTGGTGCAGTGTGCCTTCGATTCAACAAGAATCCACCATATGGGTTGTAGTTCATGCATTATTGAACATATATCATTCAGAAGAACACCGAATCCCACTGATATTTGTATTAGATCCTGTATGACATGGGAGGCTAAAATTCATGAGCAATAGCTAGCTCATAGTTTTCCATGGAATAGTAAAAAAACATGGTTGGAACTTCGTTCCATTATCTAAAAAGGTAAAAAAAACATGAAATTGCTATGAGCCCCACCCCCCTCCAAAAAAACTGTAATGCTCCTATCAGGACATCCGTCCGTCCGAACGGGATGGACCCACCTCGCGCGCGCCCCGCCTCGAGCCGTGCGCCCCTACACCTCGCGCCTTGCACGGTCGCACCGGACCCGCCTCAGGCCGCCTGCGCCCCACGCCTCCCGTCTCACGTCGTGCGCCCATGCATCTCGCGCCTCGCACGGTCGCACCGGACCCACCTCGCACCGCGTGCGCCCCGCACCTCGCGCCTCGTGACACGCACCCTGCCCGTGCCTCGCGTCGTCCGCGCCTCACGCCCGCTCGTGCCTCGCGCTGCGCTCCCCTGTGCCGCGTCAATTATTCTCCATTGGACGGCAGCAAGTAGATGAGCACATGTTGCAACCGTATGTTTCATGCGTTTTAGATATATGTTGCGTATGCTTCATCTGGATGTTGCAAAAGTAGATCTGGTGATGTTGTAATGGCTATACACGTATGCTGCAAGTGTATGTTTCATCTGTTTTAAACTATGTTGCAACTGTTTTATCTAGATATTGCATATGTTGCAGTGGTTATACATGTATATTGCAAGTATATGTTCCAAATGTTTCACCTATTTCACACCGATGTTGCAAGTGTTTCATCTGGATGTTGTAATATTGCATACGTATCAGACATATGTTGCAAGCGTCTACTCAAAATGTTTTACCTATTTCAGACGTATGCTGCAAATGTATTTATCTAGATGTTGTAGTTGATATACACATATATTGCAAATGTGTGGGGGTATGGCCCCCGATATCCACAAGACAAGACATGTGCCGCACCATCAGAGGTGGCCTAGCCCACAAGATCAAAGCATGCACGGCGCTGCTCGGCGTATATCGTAAGCTATTGTATAGTACCAAATAGGATATTTTCCTTATAACCCTACCCCTCCAGAGTATATAAGGAGAGGCAGGGGTCCCCTACTCGACATCTCAATGCAATACATCAGAACATAGGATGTAGGTATTACGTCATACTGACGACCGAACCTATCTAAATCTTATGTCTTGGTGCTTGTATTACCATCTCGCTCTTGATCTCGCTCACCTATACAACAAATCTACCATCGTGGGATACCCCTCGGTGGACTGCTGAGCATCTTTTGTCGACAGTTGGCGCGCCAGGTAGAGGTGTGCGCTTGATCCATGGTGGGCCAGATGGGATCTCAAGATCGACGCCGCTCGTGGCAACCTGACTTCCTACGGCAGCATCCTTCAGCAGCCCTACAGGCTCGACATGCGGCGCATGCATCACCTCCCGATGACATCGATACACGCCACAGGAACGGGACTCCTACTCCAGCAAACCTATCGACGAGCGCGACTACTACATACTACATGGACTCGGACAATGCATGTACCATGCAAGCTACTTGGCTTCGTATGTGTATTCATCAACGACAACAACCTAGAAGATGACCAAGAACTACTCGCTCCGACCACCTGTCGCGTCGCAATGATTATCGCCACAACGAACGGTGTCGTGACAACCACGACCGCCTCCATGACGACAGCTCAAGCGCCTGGCAATTTCGTCAACGCCGACCAGATAACGCCATACGCTGCCGACCAGACATTTTGTCTAAAGCTAAGTCACGCTTTAATATTTTTCTAAATATTCTCCAATCTCTGTATATCGCCATAATGTTTCTCTGAGCTGTTTTCTCCATATTTGCTCTCCAAAATGATTTTCTGAACCCCCGAACAGTCATGTTGATGCTCGGACGCCTCCAGAGACGGCCCTGTCTCTGGCTCCCCCCTACACGTGCTACGGACTCCACGCTCTATGTTATGGGTGGTCGGCTATGGTTCCTTGATCACGTCTGTTCCTCCTACACGTGCACGGGCTCCGCGCTCGACGTTATGGTTAACAGGCTAGCTAGGGCTAGAGACAGCTACACACTAATTGTTCAGGCGATTTGTATTAACTATAAATACATCTTCACACCAACTGATCGTCGAGCTGCATACGCTATTTCATCACCATTGCAGATTTCTCTCCAGAGTTCATATATTTTTACATCGTGTACTACCTGTTCTACATATTTGTATTGTAGGATCATCGTCCAGGTGATCAGACCACCTGGTGCTTAGACTTCTCCACTAATCAACTAGTCGGACCGCTTAGTTCATGGACTTCGTCGTCGACCAGTTGATAGGACTATTCACCGGTCGCTTCTACTCAATGCTCACTTCACTACCGACCAGTTGACCAGATTGTTCATCGCTCGTGCTTAATCACCAGCTACGTCAGGGACTCCTCGGTGCTCGAACGTCGCCAGCTACGCCGGGGACTCCTCGGTGCTCGGACATCGCTAGCTACGTCGGTTATTCCTCGGTGCTCAGATTCTTCATACTTGGGTACTAAGTGGGAACACTTCATCTCACTTCACCTTGCGGATATCGCTAGCTACGCCGGGGACTCCTCGGTGCTCGGACATCGCTAGCTATGTCGGGGAGTCCTCGGTGCTCGAATGTCGCCAGCTACGCTGGGGACTCCTCTGTGCTCGGACATCGCCAGCTACGCCAGGGAGTCCTCGGTGCTCGGACATCGCCAGCTACGCCGGGGACTCCTCGGTGCTCGGACATCGCCAGCTTCACCGGGAACTCCTCGGTGCTCAGACATCGCCAGCTACGTCAGAGACTCCTCGGTGCTTGGACATCGCCAGCTACGCCGAGGACTCCTTGGTGCTTGGACCTCGCTAGCTTCGTCGGGGACTCCTTGGTGCTCAGACCTCGCCAGTTTCGCCAGGAACTCCTCGGTGCTCGGACATCACCAGCTACACCGGGGATTCCTCGGACATCACCAACTATGCCGAGGACTCATCGGTGCTCGGACATCTCCAGCTATGCCGGGGACTCCTCGGTGCTCGAACATCACCAGCTACGCCGGGGACTCCTCGACGCTCGGACATCGCCCTTGGTGGTCGGATCTTGCTATGTCTCATCGGTGTGCTATCAAGCTGCTCCATGTTGTTCGGATCAGGGTGCTGATCTTGGGCAGTACGTCTGGGGTCTTGATACGCGCATGTCGGATGACGTCGGCAAAGTTTTTTTCTTTTTCTTTGACCCTACTACAAGATTCATTCTTGATCTTCCAGCAGGCTCGGGGACTAAGTGGGCACACTTCACCTTGCGGTGAATGTGCACTTTTCTCATATCGAGGCTACGCCCGGGTACTGGCTGTCTGCTCGACTGGTCTTCTACTTTCTGACCCTGGCACCACGTGACTACGTCACCTACTATCAGACTCGGGGACTAGCTGTGGAGGTATGGCCCCCGGTATCCACAAGACAAGACATGGGCCGCACCATCAGAGGTGGCATAGCCCACAAGATCAAGGCATGCACGGCGCTGCTCGACGTGCACCGCAAGCTATTGTATAGTACCAAATAGGATATTTTCCTTGTAACTCTACCCCTTCAGAGTATATAAGGAGAGGCAGGGATCCCTTACTTGACATCTCAATGCAATACATCAGAACATAGGATGTAGGTATTATGTCATACTGACGGCCGAACCTATCTAAATCTTATGTCTTTATGCTTGTATTACCATCTCGCTCCTGATCTCGCTCACCTCTACGACAAATCTACCATTGTGGGATACCCCTCGGTGGACCGTTGAGCATCTTTTGTCGACAAAATGTATCCTTATAGTTTCACCTATTGTAGAAGTGCTTTTATCATGCAACATTAGCAGGGTAGAAAGCGGGCACATGCAGATGCGATCCCCATCTACATGCGCATCAACAGGCACGAGGCGCACAACTGCATGCGTAGGCGCACTAGCATACAGGGGGCATGCATAGGTGTAGTAGCATGTAGAGGCAGGTGTGCAGGCGTAACATTTGCATATGAGACATGCAGGCATAGAGTTGCATCCGGGCAGCAATTGCATGGGGGATAGGCTTTTTTCTTAAAAGGCGGGGCATGCTTAGCAGTTAGCACCATGTACCTCACGCATCGAGAAATATCCTCAGGATATGTAGGACCATCAGCTTTTCTTAAAAAAATGAATCACATCGTAGTCATATATAGGCCAAGAATCACAAGCGATATAGCTCACGCTTACAACTCTGAGTCACATGAGCCTGGAAAGACTTGGAAGGCCTAAAAACATGACTTATAGCTCATGCTTTGGCCTAGATTTCCTCCATTACACCAAAACTAATCAACATTACCAAAAGATTATAAATGGCATCGGGACTATGGGAGGCTAAAATCAAGAGAGCTATTGCTCATGCTTTTGGCAAAAAGTTCTCCAAAGACTGAAAATGCCCAGGTCTTCTGACAACATTAGAACATCTAGGAAGGTCTAAAAATATGAGCTATATAACTTATGCACTAGGCGATATGTCCTTGGGGATACTAGAACCCAACAAGGCAACATTTCTCATGGAATTGAAATTATACGGGAGGCAAAAAATCATGAGGTATAACTACCTCTTTTAGCAAAGATTCCTACAAAAAATAAAAATGCTATAAGTTTGTTCCATAACTCCTGAACAACTAGGAAGCTATAACAACAAAATGACTAGGCATGCATATGTAATGCTTCAAGCATTAGGGCATATATCCTTTGGTATTAAATTCTGGATTTGACAATGGTTGTTAGCTGATTACAACGGTGAAAATGTCATTTATCACAATACAGCCACCATCAGGTTACAAACTTAGCATTTCTCGGAAATAACAATAAATAAGGTGGTTAAACTGTAGTATTTTCAGCAGACTAGGAGCCGCATACTGTTTGAGAAACATGTGGTGACAGTTAAACTTTAAAGTAATCATTGCTGAACAACTTACAGCCAGAGTCTGAAAGGTATCATTAAGTTTCATTTATAATAACCAACCGTATCTTGAGAGAACAAGAGCCACAGCCCAGAACAACAGAAGCAGATGATGTAGAATTAGACGGCTATAGTTCTATTTCTCCATCTCCACTGACGAAAATCCCCATCTCACTAAGTTCACATGAAGTGATGAAAAAATAATCACCACACCTGCATGGGTACAAAAAGCTCTACAGTATCACCAGTGCTCTCAATGATCATATCCGCGACTTTGATTTCAGACACAATGATCTCAATGTTCTGTCTGGATGATTGCAGCTGCTTATCATAGTCTGCTCTAGATGTAGGATGGCATAGAATTTCCCATGCTTTCTGCACACTAAAAAAATTCTTGTTGCGCACTGGAAGGCATAGATGACTCAAGAGTTGTCTGTGCTTTATCAGGATGTGTGTTCAGAGCAGCAGACTTGTATGCTGCATGAATTTCATCATATGTAGCATCTTCACTCACAGATAAAACCTCATACAAGGTTTTCTGAACGGAAATATTGCTGCCTAGAACCATAGTGGAAGCTGGACCACTGCATGCAGGGGTGAAAACCGTAAGTATAAAATATACCCAACACATCTTGATTCTTTAATGTAATATATGCCTAAATAGTTCTTTGTGGCGACAACATTGCGAGTCAACATAAGCAATGCGTGTTATCTTATTTTATTGCAAATTTTTAAATCTAAGTAAAACTCTTTTTATCAGGTTTGAACCAACAAATGCACCATCTATTTATGTTTGGGCCACCTTTGCTGAGATAAGTGTTACAAAGAGGCGTTTAGTCCAGGAAAAGTAAACAAACTAAATCACCAACACACCTCAAATCTATTACATACATAGAGAACAGCCAGAATCACCATAATTCCCAAAACCACTTGATATGCAACCAGCCACTAGAAACACAAGCTTCCATACAAGGGTTCTTTCACAAAATTCAGATACAATAAACAAGAATAATCGAGAGCAAAGGAAAGGAACAAAGACATCAACAATCTATGAGCTTAGATCACCAATCTATTCTACAAATACAGCAAGAGTGGTGTACAGAAAATGCAACATGAGGTGAATATACTGAAATATATGGCATACTAACTCCAATAAACAGAGAAGGCAGAACTAGCATGCATATTGCATATATGAACCTACATAAGAAACAACCTTTGTGTTGATTCTAAATTAGAGTTCAGCGCATATAGGAAAACAACAATAATGCAGCAGAGAATGTTGCGACCATGGCAACACTAGTGCTTGAAATGCTCCGGCTAGTATAGTGTCGGGTACCTTAGAATGGGGTACCCCAAGCGAAACATCAAATGGGTCGCTAAAGTCCCATTTAAAAAAATAATAAAAGCTAGAAGGTAAGTCGTGGGACCCTCATCCGCCACGACCGAGCCCACTGGGTCCTCCCCCTCCCCGCCTCGAGCAGGAGGTCTTGGCACCCTGACGCAAACTCCGCCTCGTGCGAGGCTCCCTAGGGAAGGCCTCGGCAGGGAATGTCGTCTCCACCTCGCCCGAGGGCTCTCCACGGAAGGCCTCGGCAGGAGGCGCGTTCTCCGTATCGCGCGAGGCCTCTCGCTCGAGGCCTCGGCAAGGAGCCAGATCTCCGTCTCGCGCAAGGCCTCATTCTCCGTGTCGCTCGAGGCCGGCTCATCCGCGGTCCGTTGCCCCCCGCCTCGGCCGACCCTCCTGACAGCGTGTCATGTCTCATTAATGCTTCAACCACTCCCGCAATCTCAGCCGGACGGTGGCTCAATGCCATAGGATGGCCGACATGACCCGAGGTCGCATCAGCGCCATACCGGCCGGGACAGGGCACGGCGGGGATTACCGGCCACTGTGTCCTACCACTGTGTCCACGATCAGCGCCATACCAGCTGGGACAGGGTACGACGGGGATTACCAACCACTGTGTCCAAACGCTGTACCCATGATCGGCCGCCCGCTCAAGGCCTCGGCACTGTACACCAGGGCCTCGGCGATCTTGGGGTTCGTGCCTGCCGAGACCCCCCACCACGGTACAAGCTTCGGCACCGACCAAGTCACGGCCTCACGCACAGTCCGTCCACAGTGGCTTGCACGTTCACCGCCACGTCCACTCCAAGGCATTCCCAGGGCTTCCACGAAGCACAAGATCTGATGGGACGACCATGCCGCCCCAGTACTCCAAGGATGGATCACACCGACGACCATGCCACCACAGGAACAGGCCACAGGGCTCGGACGTGCCACCCCTATTGGCACGACGTCGCATAGTAATACATGTACGGTCCTTGTCCTCCCTTCAACTATAAAAGGAGAGGACTTGTGCCACTTAGAGGGGGAGAACATCTGGTAACACATACACACGCACGCATTCTAGCTGCTTGAGAGCAACGTCTCAGACGGCCCACATGACACCTTGCCAAGACCTGGGACTAGTTCCCTCTCTCCCTTAGCTTGTAACCCCCTACTACGAGCACTTTGGTGCAAGGAATACAAGTTCGATCTCTCAGACTGGACGTAGGGCGCCGATTGCCTGAACCAGTATAAATCTTATGTCTCTTTGCATCACCATCCGGGATCGGGAGCACGCAGAACAAATTCACTAGTCGATTGAGGACCCCCCTCGGTCTGAAACACCAACAGTTGGTGCGCCAGGTAGGGGCCCTGTGTGTCAGTTTCATCATCCCAGCAGGTTCCGGATGGTAGACCCCGTACGACCATTGCATCTCGGCACCGCGGTTTGGTTCGGGAGCCTAGAGTTCATGTCTCTAGGGCATGAGTATGATATGGTACTCCTCACTCCTCGAGCCCCACCATCCGACGATGAAGTTACGCACCGGTAGCCCAGGCGCAGGCAGCGCCCGGGCGGCCGCTCTTGTCGCGCTCGCCAGGCACGACGCGAGCAAGGCCACCCCTAACGCTACGCGAACCCGAGGCGGCACGCCACTCCCTGCCGATATCCTATGACCAGCTGTTAGTACGGGGTCCCTGGCTGGGGACCTGTCTGGCCTGAGCTTGGACAAAGGAAAATCGCCGGTGGCTCGCGGCGATGCCCAGTCATCAAGCTCCGCTCCACCACTCCCTGAAGAAGCAACCCCGGTAGAGCAGAATCTAGTGATGGCACCATCCCCATACCCCTTTGGGTTGATAAATGACGCCGCTTCTTACGCCTACGCATACGCTGCCGCTCATGAGGATCCCTTAGAGCGCTGCTAGCGCTTCGGTCTCGACCTAAGCACCCACGCCGACTCCTCGGATGAGGACGAGGCATGGCCCGGAGTGGATTTCTCTGGGCTCCACGACTCTAGGGCTTTGCGCTAGTTCTTGGCCGCAAGCGACTACTGCTTTG
The DNA here is from genome assembly GCF_019320115.1 of Miscanthus floridulus. Taxonomy (NCBI): domain Eukaryota; kingdom Viridiplantae; phylum Streptophyta; class Magnoliopsida; order Poales; family Poaceae; genus Miscanthus; species Miscanthus floridulus. The sequence goes on along the minus strand of NC_089580.1, from coordinate 202,335,967 downwards.
GTTACTCCGACTCCGATGACGAAGGCACTTACGATCCCACTCGCGAGTGTTTCCACATCGGGCTCGGGATGCCAAGGGCAGGCGAAGAGGACGAGGCAGCAGGTAGCCACTCCCCGCTTCGCCTAGGGGCAGGCGCCGCCATGCCCCCACGCATCACCCTGCCGGCCGCACGAAATGAGAACGTCGCTCTTGCACGACCTCAGCGTCCAGACCTAGAGCAGCTCCATGAGCTCCAGGCCAAGGTCAAACAAGACCAACTCCTTCTGCAGCAGCTTCGAGACTCTCTTGAACAAGAGCAGCGAGGCCGCGGCGAAGGCAGGGGAGCCCGATGGAGGGCCTACGATGTGCATCACCGCATCCACGACGATGAAGGGAGTGAGCAACCCCCAGTCTTCAATCGCGCTAGCCAGAACATTGCGGCTGCGGCAATGCTGGTCCACGCAATGCCTGAGCCTTCTACCACGGAGGGGCGGCGGGTCCGCGGCGAGCTCCACGATCTCCTAGAGACCGCCGCGGTTCAGTAGGCCGAGAGCTCTGCCTCCCAATGGCACGGGGGCACCTTGAACCTTCTCACGGCACCGCCTTGGCAAGACAGGGAAGCCCCGGCTCGTCCCGAGCCCGACCGAGCGCCAATAGCCCACAGGGCCCCCGTGCTTCTGGACCGCCTCGGCAATCGACGTGAGGTGCAGGGAGATCACGAGGTAGTCAGCAGGCGACGACGCCACGACAATGAGGGGCCTGCTCAGGGCTACCACCCACACTAAGGCGGTCGCTACGACAGCGGGGAGGACCGCAGTCCTTCCCCTGAACCGCCAGGCCCTTGGGTCTTCAGTAGGGCCATCCGCGCTGCTCCTTTCCCCACCCGATTCTGGCAGACGGCCAATCTCGCGAGGTACAGCGGCGAGACCAACCCGGAGCTCTGGCTTGCCAATTACTGCCTGGCCTACCAGCTGGGTGGCACGGACGATGACCTGCTCATCATCCACAATCTCCCTTTGCTCCTGTCAGACTCGGCGCGAGCCTGGCTCGAGCACCTTCCTCCCTTGCAAATCCATGACTGGCGCGACTTGGTTAGGATCTTCGTCGGGAACTTCCAGGGCACATACGTGCACCCTGGGAACTCCTAGGGACCTTAAGAACTGTCGCCAGAAGCCGGACGAGTCTCTCGAGACTTCATCCGGCTGCTTCTCCAAACAGTGCACCGAGTTGCCCAGCGTCGGCGATTCGGAAGATCGTCCAAGCTTTCCTCTCCGGCACCACTTGTCGGGACTTGGTCTGAGAGTTAGGTCGGAATGTGCCGCGCTCTGCTGCCGTGCTTCTCGACATCGCCACCAGCTTCGCCTCGGGTGAAGAGGCTGTCAGGAGCCATCTTCCCCGACACCGACACCAAGGGTAAGCGGAGGGACGAGGCCCCCGAGGCCTCAGCCTCCCACCTCCCTAAGAGAAAGAAAAAGGGGCGCCTGGGGAAGCAGGAGGTCCTAGGAGGCTGATCTAGTCACAGCCGTGGAACGCAAGAACCCCCGAGGCTTTAAAGGCCCTAGGCCCTTCGACGACATGCTCAAGAAACCCTGCCCTTACCACCAGGGCCCGGTCAAGCACGCTCTCGAGGATTGCACCATGCTGCGGCGTTACTACGCCAAGCTTAGGCTCCTCGACGATGACGCCAAGCAGAAGGGCGCCGGCGGCCGGGACGAAGACAAGGACGATGGGTTCCCCGAGGTACACAATGCCTTCATGATCTTTGGTGGGCCCTCGGCCTACCTTATGGCGCAGCAGCGCAAGAGGGAACACCGAGAGGTCTTCTCGGTCAAGGTGGCCACCCCCAGTACCTCGACTGATCTCGAGAGGCGATCACCTTCGATCGAGATGACCACCCTGACCATATTCTGAATCTGGGGCAATACCCACTGGTCGTCGACCCTGATCATTGGCAACACCCGACTCTCCAAAGTATTGATGGACGGAGGCAGCGGCCTCAACATCCTCTATGCCAACACTTTGGAGCTCTTAGAGATCGACCGGTCGAGGCTCCAAGGCGACGTCGCACCCTTCCATGGCATCGTGCCAGGGAAGCGCACGTGACCCCTCGGACGCATTGACCTTCCTGTCTGCTTTGGCACCCCCTCCAACTATCGCAAGGAAGTCCTCACCTTCGAGGTCGTCGGGTTCGAGGGAGCCTACCACACCATTCTGGGGCGGTCGTGCTACGCCAAGTTCATGGCAGTGCCCAACTATACCTACCTCAAGCTCAAGATGCCAGGCCCTAGTGGTGTCATCACGATCGAGTCCACGTACAAACATGCATACGACTGCGACATCGAGTGCATCGAGTACGCCGAGGCTCTTGCGGAGGCCGAGACCCTCATCGCCCACCTCGACCAACTCAGTGGTGAGGTACCTGACTCCAAGCATCACATGGGGGCGTTCGAGCCCACGGAGACCATCAAACTCATCCCGGTCGACCCCGCCTGCCCCGACGACCGAGCGCTAAGGATCAGCGCCTCCCTCGACATTCAAATAGGAAGCCGTGCTCGTCGACTTTCTCTGCGCAAACGCCGACATATTCGCATGGAGTCCCTCGGACATGCCGAGCATACCAAGGGAGGTCGCCGAGCACTGCCCTGGACATCCGGGCCAGATCAAGACCCGCGAGACAACGCCTGCGCCGCTTCGACGAGGAAAAGCGTAGGGCCATCAGGTGAGGAGATACAGAAACTCTTGGCGGCCGGGTTCATCAAGGAAGTGTCCCACCCAGAGTGGTTGGCTAACCCCTGTGTTGGTCAAGAAGAAAAATGGGAAATGGAGAATGTGTGTAGACTACACCGGTTTGAACAAAGCCTGTCCAAAGGTCCCCTTCCCATTACCTCGAATCGATCAAATCGTTGACTCCACCGTAGGGTGCGAGACCCTGTCTTTCCTCGATGCGTATTCTGGTTACCATTAGATCAAGATGAAAGAGTCCGACCAGCTCAGCGACTTCTTTCATCACACCATTCGGCATGTACTGCTATGTCACGATGCCCTTCGGCCTCAGAAACATAGGTGCCACGTACCAACGATGCATGACCCAGGTCTTTGGCGACAACATTGGGTGACCATCGAGGCCTACGTAGATGACATCGTGGTCAAGACCAGGAAGGCCGAGGGTCTCGTCGACGACTTAAGGATAACCTTCAAATGCCTTAGGGAGAAGGGCATCAAGCTCAACCCCGAAAAGTGTGTGTTCGGGGTCCCCCGAGGCATGCTCTTGGGATTCATAGTCTCGGAACGCGGCATTGAAGCCAACCCAGAGAAGGTCTCGGCCATAACCAGCATGGGACCAATCAGAGACCTCAAGGGAGTGCAAAGGGTCATGGGATGCCTTGCGGCCCTGAGCCGCTTCATCTCACGCCTCGGCGAAAAAGGCTTGCCTCTGTACCGACTCTTGAGAAAGTTCGAGCATTTTTCTTGGACCCCCGAGGCCGAGGAAGCCCTCGATAGACTCAAGAGGCTGCTCACCAATCCTCCCGTCCTGATACCCCAGCCATGGATGAGGCCCTCTTACTTTACTGTCGCCGCAACGACCCAAGTGGTCAGCGCTGCCGTAGTGGTAGAGAGGCAGGAAGAAGGGCATACTCTGCCCACTCAACGACCTATTTATTTCATCAGTGAGGTGCTCTCCGAGACCAAAGCACGCTACCCCCACATCCAGAAGCTGGTCTATGCCGTGGTCCTGGCCCGGCGCAAACTGCGCCACTACTTCGAGTCGCACCCAGTGACTGTGGTATCATCCTTCCCCTTGGGCGAGATAGTTCATAACCGGGAGGCCTCGGGCAGGATAGCCAAGTGGGCTGTCGAGCTTATGGGGGAAACCTTGACCTTTGCGTCTCGAAAAGCGATCAAGTCTTAGGTCTTGGCCGATTTCGTGGCCGAATGGACAGATACCCAACTGCCACCTGCTCAAATTCAGACGGAGTGCTGGACCCTGTACTTCGATGGATCCCTGATGAAGACCGGGGCAGGCGTGGGCCTGCTCTTCATTTTGCCCCTCGGAGTACACATGCGCTACATGGTGCGGCTTCACTTCGCCGCCTCCAACAACGTGGCCGAATACTGAGGCCCTCATCAATGGCTTGCAAGTCACCATCGAGCTTGGGGCACGGCGCCTCGACGTTCGAGGCGACTCGCGGCTCGTCATAGATCAAGTGATGAAGGAGTCAAACTGCCTCGACCCCAAAATGGAGGCTTACTGCAAGGTGGTACGATGCCTAGAAGACAAGTTCGACGGTCTCGAACTAAATCACGTCACACGAAAGTACAACGAGGCCGCCGACGAGCTGGCAAAGATGGCCTCGGCACGAGCCCCGGTCCCCCCGAACGTCTTCGCCAGAGACCTCCACAAACCTTCCATCGGTTGCATCTCGACAACAGAGGAGGGCCCACCTATGGAACCCATAGCAAAGCCCGACGCCCCCTCTGCTGCCGAGACCCCCTCGACCGAGCCCGAGGTCATGCAAGTCAACGCCGAGCCTCCGCAGACTGATCAGGACGCGGATTGGTGAGTCCCGTTCCTCGATTGGCTTGATCAGGGGGGAGCTTCCTGACGACAGAACCGAAGCGCGATGGCTCGGCGCCTGAGCCAAAACCTACGCCCTCTACAATGATGAATTGTATAGGCGAAGTCCCTCAGGTGTCCTCCAACGTTGTATCAGTAGCCGAGGCGGGCCAGGCCCTGCTTTGGGACTTACACGCAGGTGCCTACGGGCACCATGCGGCGCCTCGGACGCTCGTAGGGAACGCTTTCCGCCAAGGGTTCTATTGGCCGACGGCGGTCGCTGACGCTACCAAGCTAGTACGCTCCTGCGAAGGATGCCAGTACTATGCTCGGCAGACGCATCTCCCGGCCCTGGCCCTGCAAACCATCCCCATCACATGGCCGTTCGCCGTGTGGGGGCTCGACATGGTCGGGCCTCTGCAAAAGGCCCCTAGGGGCTACACCCATCTACTGGTATCAATCGACAAGTTCTCCAAATGGATCGAGGCTCGTCCGATCAGTCGAATCAAATCCGAGCAGGCGGTGCTGTTCTTCACTGACATTATCCATAGGTTTGGGGTCCCCAACACCATCATCACCGACAACGGGACGCAGTTCACCGGCAAAAAGTTCCTGACGTTTTGCGACGACCACCACATCCGTGTGGCATGGTCGGCCGTAGGACACCCAAGGACCAACGGCCAAGTAGAGCGTGCCAACGGCATGATCCTACAAGGCCTCAAGCCAAGGATTCACAACCGGTTGAAAAAGTTTGGCAAGAAATGGCTCGCCGAACTCCCGTCGGTCATCTGGAGCCTGAGGAACACTCCAAGCCGAGCCACGGGATTCACGCCTTTCTTCCTAGTCTACGGGGCCGAGGCCATCCTCCCCACCGACCTAGGAATATGGTTCCCCGAGGCTGCAAGCCTATAACGAACAAAGCAACCGCACCACCCGAGAGGACGCCCTCGATCAGCTAGAGGAAGCCCGAGACATCGCGCTACTACACTCGGCCAAGTATCAGCAGAGCCTGCGGCGCTATCAGGCCCGACGCGTCCGAGGCCGAGACCTGAAGGTAGGCGACCTGGTGTTGAGGCTAGCACAGAGCAACAAGGGTCGCCACAAGCTGACCCCGCCATGGGAAGGACCGTACATCATCGCCCAAGTACTGAAGCCCGGGACCTACAAGCTGGCCAACGAAAAGGGCGAAATCTTCACCAACGCTTGGAACATAGAACAGCTACATCGCTTTTATCCCTAAATTTCCAAGCATTGTATATGTCGTTTCTCGAAATACAATTAGAAAGCGTTCTTTAGTTGGTCTTATTTTTCGAGAAAGCCCCCGAGCCCACCGTAGGTCTCGGCAGTACAATAAACACTGACAAGGGAGACTCGGCTCTGCCTCAGCAGAACCAAGCCTCCCTCGGGGGCTAGATGGGGGACTCCCCCTAGGTCCCACGCACCATTCTTTAGTTGCTTTTCGCAAAAATTCCTACGCCAAGACTCTAGCAGGCTCTGACGAATCATTTGTAAAGACTCCTCGGACCAAGGTCTGTTTCCTAAGCAAGAGGCCAGTAGAGTTGCGAGATGGCCTATGCCCCCGGGCTACGGCATTCCCTCACTACCTCTCGCTCAAGGAACGGCTTAGGCCCCAAAGGGGCGCTTCGCAAACGAAATCTGATCAGAAGCAACAGAGGGCAAAGGCTCGGAAACATGAGAAAAACAACTAAGAAACACAAATACTTCAGAAATAAAGGCCTCGATGGCCACAAACTGTTATGATACAAAAATAACCCCTATTCTATCTTTACATAGCCCTCGGGGCCCAGGTCAAGGCTCAGGGCCTTCAGCACCGGCAGATGGTAGGGGGGACCACCTCCTCTTCGAAGAGCGTCGCCAGCGCCGCGCCAGGGCCTTCCGCCGCCTCCATCAGCTTCGCGACCGCCGCGTCGGCCTCCTCGTCATCATCAGGCAGAACATAGCCATCACTGATGGCCGGGAGGTCGACGCCAAGGTAGTGAGAGGAGATGACGGCCATCGCCCGCTTGACACCCAGTGTGCAGCGCCCCTCGGAGCCGCTCGCGCATCTGGCTGCTCAGCGCAATCAAGCGGCTCCCAAGGGAGCTGCCTGACTGAACCCCCTCGACCTCCAAGGCCTCGCAGGCGGAAAGGGCGGCACAGTTTCAGCGCCTCGTGCTCCTTGATCTCGGTATCGAGCACTGTCTACACCGCTGCTGGAAGCCTCGGCGGCCCGGGTGAACTCCGCCTCTGACTCTGCACCACGGAAAATGTAATGAGGTCGAGCCAGAGAAAAAACAACCTAAGTTAGGGACGGAAGCCCACGGAAGCTCACCCTTGGCCTTCAGCTCCCAGCGTCGGGTCTCGGCCTGACAGGCCTCGGCTTTCTCCTTCAACCGCTGGGCCTCGACCCGAGAGGCCTCGGCCGCCCTGGAAGCTTCACTCCCCAGCTCTGCGTCATACAAGGAAGTTAGGGAGCGAACATAAGGAGAAGGAAACAAAACAAAGGAACTGGAACTCACCCTCGACCGCCCCCCTCAAAACCACAGCCTCGATTTGCGAGGCCTCAACCGCAGCAAGGGCCTCGTTCAGAGCGCCTTTGGTCAGCCGGTGCGCACTCTCCTCTGCCCCCAGCTGCCCGGCGAGGGCCTTGCCCGAGGCCATCGCTTCTTCGGCCCTAGGATCTGAAGGCATCCCGATCGCTGATGGCGCGGGTAAGCTCCTCCTCCAGCTCCTTGATCCATGCGCCCTAAGGGGGCGAGCTGCGTCTGGGCGGTGGCCGCCTCGACCTTCGCAGTCGGCACAGCGAAGGCGGAGGTCCTCCACCTCCGCGCTTCGTGCCGACAGAAGCTCGTTAGCATCGGCAAGAAGGCCCCTCTGCCGCTGAAGCTGGTCCCAGATTCCCCTCTCCCGCCGGAGGAAGACCGACTTCCCGAGAGACCGGGTCTCAAGCTCCTGAGGAGGCAGAGCAGAGGTCGTCGATTGCGACAAAACCGAGAAAAGAACAACGTCACGCGAGAAAGGAAAACACGAACCTGGGCGACTCCGGGTAGTTCGTCGGCCACCACGGACAGCGCTGTCCGTAGCGACCACTCCGCCAGCTCGCGGTACTGCTCGAAGGTACTCCAGCGCCCGCCCTCGGCTGTGTCCTCGAGGGCGAACAGAGGCTCCCCCTCAGGGTCAGTCCCGGCTCCGCCACAGTACCCGCGGGTGATCCCACCCGCGGGGCTCAGGTCGCACCCGCACGAGGGCCGAGCTTCCCTCGCCCAAGAGCGGCGCCTGGCTGCTCCACGGCATCGGTCTCCTTGGCGTCGACCACCTCCCGCGCCCGGGAAGTATCGTCGGAGGAGATCAGATAGACCTCCGTCTCCCGGGCGCTCTCCCGCAACAACAGGCGGGCCCTGAAGCCAAGGGCACGGCCGAGGCCTCCGCCGCCTGCATCTCCGCCTCCTGCACAGATGGCCTCGCCGCCATCACGACGGCCGTGGTGACCTCGGGGGCTCCGGCCTCTGCAATCATAGCCTCGGCGGTCTCGGGGGCTCCGGCCTCCGCCATTGTGGCCTCGGTAGACGCAGAAAACGCCGACCGTGGACACTGCGGTCTCGGCGGTCGTAGGCGCCGGGGCCTCCATCGCCTCAGCCTCGTAGCCCCCGGGAGCCTCGGCAACAAAGGGCACGACGGCCCCATCCGACCGTGTAGGGGCCGCCTCGGCAACCCCTCCTTGGGCGGCCGGTTCCTTTGGGTCGACCCTCGCCGACGCCGCGCCACGTTGGATGGCGGCTTGTGCCTCCGCCACCCAGTGGGCGGAGGAGCCAGGGCTCGCCTTAAGCGCCTTGAGGGGCGCCAAGGGGAGGTCGTCCGCAGGCCGCTTCCGACTAAAGAAAATTAACCTACAGGGTCAGCGCGAGACCAAAAAAGCGAACGGAAGACACTATGACCCTGCCAAAAATACACTTACTTAGAGCGGGGCGGCCCCCGCTTCACCACAGCAAACCTCATCCGCAACGGCGGAGGCGGCGGCAGTGGCGTCGCATCCGTACCCATCGGCGCCGGTCGGTCCTCAGCGGACCCCTGGCGCCCCTTCGGTCCTCTGCGGGGGCGGTGGCGTTGCCTCCACCGCCACCTGCTCCGCCACTGGCCGCCGAGCCTACCGGGCTGACGGCGCGTTTGCCTAACGCCCGTGCCTCGGGCGTATCGGCCTCGGCCCCGGAGCGGGCAACCGCCGGCCCCGGGTCCGCTTCTCCTCCCCTTCCCGGGGGTGCCGGGCTGCTTGCCGACTGCCCCGGGCGCCACCTCCACGACATCAGGAAGGTGGTCCAGGGGACCTCGCCCTCCCTCGCCCTTGTCGTTCCCGTCCGAGGCCTCCGTCGACAACGACGTCGACGGGGATTCCTCCAACGGGAGACCATCCTTCCGTTGCTGACGGCGGCGCTTATCCAATGCCTCGCGCGCAAGGATGTGCTTCGTGCGCTTCGCCGCCTTAGCGTCCTTTCGCTTCTTCTGCGCGTCGGCGTGAGCGCGGTTGATCGCCCGCTGCCCCGCGTCCTCGGGAACGGGCGGCGGGGAGGAGCGCACGTCCCTCATCCCCTGAAGGAACGACAAACGCGCATAAGGAAACAAGGGATAAAGGGAGATTGAGGAGGCTCAGAGGCCACAGCGGCACTCGACTTACCAGCGAAAGGAACCCCCGCGACGGTCGCATCGCGAAGGGGGTCAGGTTGCCGCCCCTCAACTTCGCATCTACCGTCTCCCCCACCCGACGGAGAATTTCCTCGTCAGAGAGGGCGGAGGAAGACATCCGGGTGCCTTCAACGGGCTCACCCGGCCTCATCTCGAACAGCCGCCGCCGCCGAGCCATCAGCGGCAGCACCCTCCGGTGGTGGAAGGCGGCCACGACCACAGCGACCGTGAGGCCATGGCTCCGCAGCCTCGCCAGCCCTTCTAGGAGCGGCTCCAGCTTGGGCTGGTCGACCTTCGGGACGCCCCACTTCCATTTCTCCTGGGCAACTCCCCACAATCTGCCCAGTATAAGGGGGAAGTCCTCCATCGTCGTTGCGGAGGTAAAACCAACTCGTGTACCACCGGCGGTTGGAGGACGCGAGTTGGGCCAGGATGTAGAGGTGCAGGCGGTCCTGACGCACTTGGAGAGTGCAGCCTCCGGCCCTCGATGCCTTCCTCTTACCCGACGTGCCCGTCGGCTTGGTAGTATGCCCCGCCCAGAACAGGTGGAGCCACAAATCCCAATGGGGAGCGATCCCCAAATACCCCTCAGCAGACGGCAACAAAGATAGCCGCCTGAGCGATGGAGTTGGGATTAAAATTGTGGAGCTCCACGCCGTAGTAGTGCGGGAGCGCCCGCATGAACCGGTCCGCCGGGACGCCGAGGCCGCTGCTCGTGGAAGGAGACGAAGCTCACGACGTAGCCATCGCTGGGGCCTCGGCTCCGGCTCGCCGTACGGAGCAATCCACTCTGGCCTACTAGGGTCTGTCACCGGGCGGAGGAGTCCACCGTCGACAAGCGACTGGAGCATCTCCTCGGTGATGTCCGACTGGATCCCAAGGGTCCGCCTCGACAACGACGACGTTGCCGGCCATGGGTGCGATGGAGGAATCGGGCGCGGCGGTGAGTTTTTCTCTCTCCCTCCCACGCTCTCGTTTTTTCCTCGCTTTCTCCCTAGACTCGCTCTTCTCTCCTCTTCTTCCCGGCACCCGCTGCTCTGGCGACGGCTCGACGGAGGCGGTACTAATGCAGACAAGGTAAGACGAGGAGGGGCGAGATTCCTCGGGTATTTATGCAGGGAGGAGGCGAAACGAACGGGCGATGAAATCGGGGAGGTTTTCCCCCGTCCGGCGCGGTTAACCACGAGCCGATTTCGGCGGCCCACGCGCCCACGTCTCCCGCATTAAATGCGAGGACAGTTACGTCCCGTCCATCACGTCGCGCTCGGCCACTACGGCAGCAGGCGTCGTTTCGCCTCCCCATGAAACCGCCTCAAAAGGCGCGCCACCCGCGGCCGAGCCAATAGGGAAGATATTTCCCGCGGCCTGTTCCTTTCATAGGAAGGAACCGGGCTCTGAGCCTATTACGATCCAGGGGTTCGAAGGCTAGGACCCCAAAGGGTTTCGACAGCTGCCCCAGGATAACAGAGTCAGGGGCGACTGCGGGCGAGCCTATACGGGGCCGAGACCCTAGCGAGCGAAATGCTTGGGACGCCCAAAGTCGTGTCCGAGACCGGCAGGAAAGTATCCGAATGGGATCCCACCGTAGGGAGGCACCGAGCCACCGAGGCCCAACTGAACGGCCTCGGCACCCACTAGAGAAATCCTCTAGGTACTCTTGGAGTGTGTCTCTGGACCGCTAGCCGTCCCCTAACGAACGGGGTTCGGGCCTCCACTCGGACTACCCGATAACAGCTCACCGGAAGTGCCACCGCTCGTGCCCATCGAGGGTAGCGAGGCACATTCCACCCCTCCTTCCGAGCGAAAAGGAAGCGCGAGGGTCGCATAAAAAGTCAGGGGAACCCCCGACGGCCTTCTCGCCCTATGCAGAGGCTAGGGGGCTCCTCCTGCAAATATGCCGAGACCCCACGACCCGGGCTCGCGCCCAAAGGGGCCTCGGCAAACAAACCCTCACGCGCGAGGGGCGTATAAAAAGTCAGGAGAATTCCCGACGGCCCTCTCACGCAGAGGCTAGGGGCTCTTCCTGCAACCTTGCCGAGACCAGAATGGGCTCGGCAAACTAACCCTCCGTCCGAACAGAAAAGACATGTGAAGATCAGATGAAAGGGCCAGAACACCCAAGACAAAGACAAACAGTCCAAAACCGCGCTAGAGGTTTCGCTACAAACACGATAAAAGGGCACCGAGCCCGTTACGGTCCAGGGGTTCGAAGGCT